>NW_020885065.1:194006-221721 GCF_003945725.1 Corapipo altera | reverse complement strand
ACTGCAGGACTCCCCAGCAGGGAGGGACACCAAAGGTGGCATTGCAGGACTCCCCAGCAGGGAGGAACAACCTGTGCAGGAATAGGGATGTGAGTGGGGCTGGGTAAGGTCAGCTGGCACTTTGGCAATGACAGCAGCAACTCAGTTGCCCAGAGAAGCTGTGGCTGCCCCCTCCCTGGAAGTGTCCAAGGCCAGGTTGGACATGACTTGGAGCAACTCAGAATAGTGGAAGGTGTCCTTGCCCATGATGTGAGGTGGAACTGGGTGGGGTTTGAGGTCCCTTCCCACCCAAACCATTCTGGGGTTCTGTGTTTCTGTGACCTTGAGGAGGCAGGAAAGGACAATAACTGAAGGGTGTGGAGAGCAGAATTTTGTAAAGCAGGAGTTGGTCTGGGAGCCACTGGCTGGATTGGCTTCAGTGCTATAAGAAGAGATGATTTAGCAAAACACCAGAGAGATGAGTGACCCGTTTGTGTTTCTGGTTTTGTGTTTGTGTCAGCAGGCAAATCCCATTGGTGGTACTGGTCCCTTTGTCACTGGGACTGCTTTGCTTACCTGTGTCCAAGAGAAATCTGTGTGATGACAGGGAGCAGCAAATATTTCCATAAATGCCATCAGTGGATGAACCAGAAGTAGAGAGATTTTTATTTAGTGGACAGAAAGGCTTTTTGAGGGAATTTCAGGGCCTGGTGTGTGTGCCAGGGAAATTAAAGAACTGGGATCAGTGGTATAAAAAGGAATAGCTGAGAAAAACGAGATAAAGACAAAAGCTTCCCATGAGCTGGATAACCAGCCAAATAAGGCTGGAAAGCAAATTTTAGGGAGAAGGGAACTGGCTGAAGCAGTTGCTGCAGTCAGTGTTCAGCACCCAACTGTGCTGGCTCTGGGAGGAAGGAATGCCTTGATGAGATCAGATTCTGATCTGACTAATCTGTTTGCACAGTTCTTTGAACATGCAAAGTATTCTGTAAGTGCAGCTTATGATTAAAAGGGCTCTTTAATTCTCTTTTATCTTGGATGGGAGCATCATGAATATTTTTGTAATTCTATTATGTTAAGCAGCTGATCCAAAGGAACGTTTTATTTGCCTGTAAAACAAATTCCCTGCAAGTTGGGACTCCCATGAAATGAATGATCGTGGAGTTGGACATGGAAACGTGTAATTCAACTTGACATTTTGCAGATGGAAAAAACCAAATCAATTTAGGAGCAGCATTTAAATGTTACCCAGTCAATAAGTATTTCTGGCTTCTGGCAGAGCGAAAATGTGGGTTGTTGGAAATAACTCCCGTGGCCTCTCAAAAGTGACTGTGAGCTCTACAAGATGTGGCTCTTGAAATTGTGCTGAGATAAAAGTCCTTCCTTCAGCATCACCTGTGGGAGAGCTGGGACCTTCTACAGGTGCTACTGGATAATATTCCCAGTTTCCCAAACAGTTTTCTGACCTCTCTTGTTCTGCAGGAGCCAAGCTGGAATAATTTAATCCATAAAACACATCTCATCATGATCTGTAAAAAGGGAAATTATTCCTGAATTGGGCTTTTTGTCTGGTCAATAAAACTTGGGATTTAAGGGATTTGGGGATATTTTACAGACTGGCAGGAAGCCCCTCTGCCATGGAGCCAATGTAATGTTAATTGCAATAATATAATAGTAGTATGTTTTTTACAACTCTGTGCTAAATAAATCAAAATACAAAGCTACCTGTCCTCGGAGAGGGGAGCCCATCTTTCCATAATGGACTTTGGGAGAGATGCCAAAGTGTTTCCTGCAAGGAAAAGGTGCCTTTCATTCAACAGTGGGGGCTGTAAATGCCCCTCCTTGTGCTCTGTGTTCTGGAGACTGAGGGAGAATAAAGCTGGTTTGTGTGTGACACTGGAGCTGAGCTGGGACAGAGAAGGGAGAGAGGCTGAAAATCCACTTTTTTTTAAAGTCAGCTGATAAAAACATAATCTCAGATTTCAGGGAAGCTTTGCTTCTTCAGACAGCTCAGTCTTTGTGAGGCCTTTTCAGAGCAGAGCTGGGGTTGGCTCCTTCAGAAATGAGCAACGTGCCCTGGCTTCTTATTTTGCATTGCAGTGGGGGCTTATTTTAGCTGTAAAAATGGATTTTTAACATGTAGAGGAGCTTGGCAGTTTCAGTGAGGGGGGAAATGCATAATAATTAAGCATCTAAATGTGGTGAATGCAATTGCATCAAATCTTGGTTTTTTGGGCTCTATTTTGCTTCATTTGCAGCTGTTTAGATGCAAATACAAAAAAAAAAAGGATTCTCAAGAATAGAAGAAATAATTTCCCTCACAGAAAATTTTCAAGTGCTTTTGAGTTTTATGCAAATTTTGAGATGTAAGGATTATTGTATACAGGCCTTCAGTTTTCCTTGTTTTCAGCAAGTTTTGGTCCTTGTACTCAGCAGACCTGGAGCACAGATAGAGTTTGGGAGGAAAAGAAGCAGGAGCACAGAACAGGAATGGCTGGAAATCTCCCTTCAGCCCAAATCCTTTTCCTAGTTCATTTACCTGTTTGGTGCTGGCTGTTTTTGCAGCACTTTAGAATCCAAATTTTGTTTTGGCCTCTGTGGAATAATAATTTATTTAAAATTATGTTCTCTTAAAATGCCTTGTCTCGTGCTAAATTGAAAATGTACATTTATGTCTCGTGTCTGAAGAACCTGAACAGGTTAATGCTGGGAGGGATTTATAATATATTGGTGCTAATGACATGTCTTTTTTGTCCCACCCTCCTCCTCCTTTTTTCTCAGGACTATTTTCCTAGTGTTGTTGTTCTCTCAGTATGCCAGAAATGTCAAATTCCCCTTACCCATTTACAAATCCAAGAAAGGATGGACAGCATACAGGCTGCAGCTTTTCAAGATGTTCCCTGTAAGTCCTTGAACTTGTTCTTCACTTGGCAAAGAAAGCCCTGATTTGTGTTTCGGGGGTTTTTTTATCTCAGTTTTGATTTTTCTTAATAATACAATAGATCACAAAGGTGAGGTAAAAGCTTAAATGGATTTATTGGAAACTAAGTGGCTCTTTGGCCACAGGAAATATTCTCATTGCCAGATCCCATTCTGATGTCTGATGAGGGGGTTGTTGGAGTGATGAAGATCATGGAGGGGAGGGAAGAGGGAGAGAAGAAGGGATGTTTGTGGATGCAGGGAAAGCCTAAACTGAGCCCTCCAAAAAGGGATGGTGAGATCGTTATCGTCTCATTTTACCAAAGCAATTCTCAGTTCCCCCGTGAAAGGCTTCTTTTCATTCCTCTGGTAAAACTGAGACTAATTCCTGAGTTTGTTAAAGTGCCCACTTGGAGACTTTCCCATTTGTTAAGGAGAGGAGAGACTTGCTCCAATTCCAGAGCTTTTGTAACAGCACCTTCCTGGGGGGCCGGGGGGGAGCACCCAAAGGATCTGTTACAGCATTTGCTGCTTGTTCAGACCTCAAACCCCACTCGGGTCCGGGGCTGACAATGTTCCACACAGGGACTGTTGGTTGATTATTTGCTGCCGAGAGCTGATTTTAACAGCTCGACTTCTTCTCTCTCCCAGATTATTTTGGCAATTCTGGTGTCGTGGCTGCTGTGCTTCATCTTCACGGTGACGAAAGTGTTTCCCTCGGAGAGGTCCGAGTACGGCTTCTACGCGCGCACGGACGCTCGCCAGGAGGTGCTGCGGGTGGCCCCCTGGTTCAAGGTCCCTTATCCCTGTAAGTTGGGCTGCTCTGAGGGGCAGTTTTCCCAATAATGCCCCTGTTTTTCCAGTCATACCCCTGTGAGCGTCAGTTCTCCTGTTTCAGAAGTGTTGCTGTTTCAGTGATAAATTCCGAGGAACTTTGACAACGGTTGTGGGTGGGCTGTGCCTGCAATTGTCCAAGGCCAGGTTGGAGCAGCCTGGTTTAGTGGAAGGTGTCCCTGCCCATGGCAGGGGGTGGCACTGGATGATCTCCAAGGTCCCTTCCCACCCAAACCATCCCATGTTCTTGCCCATCTCTGGCAGCTCCAGCTCCATCCCACCAGCAGCACTGGGGGTCTCAGACCCTCCTCAGCCCCAGCCCAGAGGCAGCTGAAAGACTTGGGTTTAACCTGTCACTGTAATGGATTTAAATGCCAGGGAGTGGGGTGAGATGGGATTTTGGGAAGGCCCTGGCACAGGTTGCCCAGAGAAGACCTGAGAGCCCTTCCAGGGTCTGAAGGGGCTCCAGGAGAGCTGGAGAGGGACTTGGGACAAGGAGTGGAGGGACAGGACAAAGGAGAATGGCTTCCCACTGCCACAGTGCAGGGCTAGATGGGATATTGGGAAGGAATTCTTCCCTGTGAGGGTTGTGATGGGCTGGGATGGAATTCCCAGAGAAGCTGTGGCTACCCCATTCCTGGAAGTGTCCAAGGCCAGGTTGGAACAACCTGGGCTAGTGGAAGGTGTCCCTGCCCATGGCAGGGGATGGAACTGGTTGATCTCCGAGATCCCTTCCAATCCAAACCATTCCATGATTCCAGCATGCACTGATCTAACAACAGCCATGGGGGGGCTGATGGTTTTTTCTCATTTTCCCCTTTCATTGATACCTGAAGATCTCACCCAAGAAAGGCTTTGTTTCTGACACTGGAGTTTGTAGGAGGCACTTGCAGGGTTTATCTGGGCACCTCTTGATAACATTTTGTGACTTTCCATAAAACGTGGATTCCCAGTCCTTGCTGCTCAGTCCTTGGCAGTGCTGTTGGTGTTGTGCAATGACAAGGTCGTGTTATTTCAGCTCCCGTAGAGCCACTGGAGTCACTGAGTTGTTGTCTAAAGAATCACTATTGTGTGGAGGTTTTCCCAGCTTACTGCACTTCCTTGCCCCAAAGACACCCATCCCTGAATTGGCACAAATGTTAATGACAAAAATGTCCTGACTTGCCAGAGTGGGGTTGGAATTGGGCCGATGGGCAAGTCAGAGAATGCCAGTCCCTGCTTATCAACGGGCAATGAAAGTGTTTACAAGGGAACACCAAACACTTCATACAACAGTTGGATACTTGTATTCTTTTATTGGCCATCTCTGAGTTTAAAGGTATTAAAGGCTGGTTTTATGGCATGAGACAGAGTTACACAACTGGTTCACCTTGTGCTGCTCAGAAATTAAGGGATAATAAGAGAATAAAATAATATAAATTGTTAGGAGTATCACTCCACTGTCATGAGGCAGCTTCGTTGTGGTTTCCCATATGCTTTGGTTCTGATTAGTTCTTAAAAGAAACCACTTCTAAAGCAGAAGATGAAGCATAGAAGCTTTTGGGAAAGAAGAGGAGGAAAACTTCACCGTGATTAGACCTTTCCTATTTGTGAACTTCATTCACGGTTGTGTGATTTCAAGCTCCTTTTGTTGCGAGAGGCTCATCTATTTCAAAGAGATAAAAGCATCGAGGCAATTGCTGTGGAAAACCTGCCAAGCTCTTCTGCAGGCTTAAATTAATCTTATTTTCTCTACTACAAAAGTTTGGAGCAGGGAGGTGTTTGTGCAGTGATCAGAGCTGGTTGTGGCCCATCCTGTTTGATAACCGAAACTCATAACCAAAGGCTGAGTTCTTTGAGCAGTAATAATTAAGTGGCATCTGCCTCACTGACCAGAATTGTTTTCCCACAAGCTGTAGCTCAAATTCCTGCCTTCTGAACAGGAGGAATTCTTTTTGGTGGGGTTTTGTGGTTCTTTGGGACTTTTCCAAGCAGGATCAAAGCAGTTGGTTTGGCGGATTTTCCTTTGCTTCTTTCATCTACATGGACTTGCCAGATTGTGTTTGAGTGAAGGGAGCTTGTTGTTTCCATTAAAGATGCATAAATAGTGTGGCCACGGGCCCAGGGCAGGGACTGTCCCCTGTGCTGGCACTGCTGAGGCACTTTGAATCCTGGGACAGTTCTGGGTCCCTCAGAAGTAGAAGGACATTGAGGAGCTGGAGCATGTCCAGGGAAGGGAATGGAGCTGAGGAAGGGGCTGGAGCACCAGGAGCAGCTGAGGGAGCTGGGGGGGCTCAGCCTGGAGAAAAGGAGGCTCAGGGGGGACCTTCTGGCTCTGCAACCCCCTGACAGGAGGGGGGAGCCAGGGGGTAGTTGGGCTCTGCTCCCAGGGAACAAGGGACAGAAGGAGAGGGAACAAGGGACAGGAGGAGAGGGAACGGCCTCCAGCTGTGCCAGGGGAGGCTCAGGTTGGATATTGGGGAAATTCCTTCCTGGAAAGGGCTGTCCAGCCCTGAGCAGGGGTGGAGTCCCCCTGCCCAGGAAGGATTTAACATCCCTGTGGATGTGGCACTTGGGAACATGGGTCAGTCAGTGGTGGCCTTGGCAGTGCTGGGGGAGTGGTGGAACTTGATGATCTCAGAGATCCTTTCCAAGCCAGACAATTCCATGATTCCGTGAAGTGGCTGTATTTTTTGATACCTGAGTTGTTTTTGGGCAGGGTTGATCTCAGTGTTGTTCTCCCCACAGTTCAGTGGGGGCTGCCCACCATCTCTGCTGCCGGGGTGATCGGGATGCTCAGCGCCGTCGTCGCCAGCATCATCGAGTCCATCGGGGACTACTACGCCTGTGCCCGGCTGTCCTGTGCTCCTCCTCCACCCATCCATGCAATAAACAGGTCTGGCCAAACCAGAAATGTTTGCAGTGTCTTCAGCTGCTTGGGTTTTTGGGTTTTTTTTCCCCTTGGGATAAGACAGGAATGTGCTCCGAGATGAAACGTTACAGTTTGGTCAAACACAAGGGCCAAGAAGCTGAAATACAAGATGCAATTGTCATGTGGAATTATTTTGTTGCAAATGGAGCGTTGGAATCCCAGTCCTGTTCTTCCTGGAGTCTGTGGAAGTTGATAGCATGGTTTCCATAGCGACAGAGTTCTAAATCAGGTCTGGAATTCGGGGTGTTTTGTCAAATTCACCTGAAATGCAGCTGGAGAAATAAAGAGCAGCTCTTAAGTTTGACTTGAATTATGTTGTAGTTTCCTCAGTTTAAGAATGTGGGTATCTAAGACTCAGAAAACAGAACTCAAATGGGTGTTCCAGGTTTGTTGGAGCTGGAAACATGAATTACAATAATTCCATAATGGAACAGATGCCCTGACATCCCCCCTGTAACCCTGAGCCATAAAATACCCTCTGGAGGAGTCTGTGCTCAACAAACTGACTCTTGGTTTCTGTTTGTGGTTTACAGGGGGATTTTTATTGAGGGTCTCTCCTGTGTTCTGGATGGGGTATTTGGGACAGGGAATGGATCCACCTCTTCCAGCCCTAACATTGGTGTCTTGGGCATCACAAAGGTATGTGCTTTGCCTCGAGCTCTCAGGGACTTGCTTCATCTCCTCAGGTGTGTTCCTTACGTTCACGTTTCACAGCATGATCCTCTTCCAGGAAACCATTCTGCTCGTGCAGACAAACTTTACACATCATTCTGAATTCACCTGCCTGTCTGTATCAGCTGTTCTCTGGTGGAAATGCATTATTCTGCATCAGGGCCTCAAAGATCTTTTTATTCAGAGTAAAAGGCAGTTAGAACCTGCAGAAGGCAGATGCTGCCAAATAAACTGTCCCTTGGAAAACCAAGGCAGCATCCCAGGGCTCTGGGGTGGTTTGAGTGAGGCACAAACACTGTAAACTATGTAGAAATTGGTACTTTTTGGATGTCTTGGCTCTGAAGGCATCAGTAGGGAAGTGACTGTTTTTAATGCCTCACTTGAACACAGTAACGTGCAATTTGTGGTCCTTGGGCTTTATCTACATCTGTACCAGGACAGACATCAGTACACTGACACAGACACTGCAGTCAAGGTAATTTGAGAGTTAAATGTACCCTAAATGTTTGTTTTTAAGGCACTGATTAAGGGGTTACGTATTTTTTGGGGTGTTAATCAACAAAATATATTGAGGAATCCCTTTGTTCACATGTGGGACTGGATGAGTGCCTTGAACTGAGAGGCCTTGGGATGCAGAGAGATTTGCTTGATATTGTTAATTTAACCTTGTTAAGAAATACCAGCAACATTGGTAGCAGTAATTTATGTTGTAAATTGGTACATCTTGTTGTGGATTTTGCATGGAAGCCATAAATCCTTCATGCACATGAGGTGGAAAGTGTGTGTTCTGTGCTTCCAATAACTCATCCCTCTGACCTAATACAATATAAATGATATATTTATCTTCACCCATTTATCATCTACCACCATTTGTTTCCTGCACAAAGGATTATTCTGCTGGGTTTAGGATGAAATATAACACTAACAGCACCATCTGCTGTCTGTACCAGTTGCCATTCAGCTGCTGATGGAAATTTCCCAGAAGAAATTTTAGTCAGAAAAATCCTTAAAGAAAGGTTTATTCTGTTCTGCTTCCTTTCTGGTGTTATTCATGGGGGCTGATATGAATTAACAACACTTTTCTATTAACAACCCACAGAAATGAGTGGGCATTTTGCTTTGGGACAGTAAAGAATGAATGTTTGATGGCAGCTGAAGCAGGGTTGACCACAGTTAGTCTGTTCAGAGCATGTGGTGGAGGAGTGAATGTGCCTTACCCAGAGTGGCACAGCTGGATGGCTCTGCTCCAGTGCTTCCTCTGGCTTTCCTGCCTGCACACTCATTCCTAAATTCCTAACGGTATTTCAACTTCATTTCTGCCTAAATAGATTTTTGGCATGTGGATACTCTGTTGTTTTTGGGAGGGGAAAATCCTTAGTGCTGCATCATCCTGGTGATCCCATTCTATCATTTCAAAAGGCATTTACCCTCCTTGAAATTGGTATAGAATGACACTTAGAACTTAAATTTCAGGCTCCAACTGGATGTAAATACTGCACAATCTCTGAGCTGGTCTGTGAGTTTTATTTGATTAAGGGGAGCATCAATTAACTCTGATCAGTTGGGGCTGAAGTCTGGGCAGCTCATGCCATAATGGTGGTGGGGAACTGGAGGTACCAGGTCCTACCTCGTGCACTCCCAGATAATCACCCTAAATGTGTGTGCTGGGAGTAAATATGCAGGCAAAGTGCTGCCCAGGGGGTTTTCAGGAGCTTTCCAGAGGAGCTTAATTTGTTTGCCTTGCAGTGATTGAGCATTTGCATAAATAAGTGTCACCAGCATGTGGGTCTCTAAAGAATTTGCCTCTTTCATGCAGGAAGATAATTTTAGAGCAAGATATTGGTGATACTCTATTTTAGAGCAAGATATTGGTGCCCCTAAGGAAATTAGTGTCTTCATAAGGTAGAGAAAGGTGCAAGTTAAACTCTGTTGTAATTTAGTGAACTCCCCAATTTGCTGGTGTAGCTCCTGTTTGCAGGTGAACAATCCCACCTGAGAGCTCAGCAGTGAGGAAGGGGGGGAGAGAAGGACCATTTTTCAGGCCTGCTCTGTCTTGTGTTTCTCATTTCACTCATTTAGCTCAGCCACACCTGGTCAACAAATTAATATCTCCTTCGCTTTGAACCTGAACACTCTGTACCAGGAGACCTGCAAAGGGCTTTGCCAGAAATCACCTTACAGTGTAAAAAGGGTTTTTTTTGTCCCTGGGGCACCTCTTCTGGCACTGGAACAGTGTTAAAATATCAACTGTTCAGGTTCTTCATCTACCACTGCAACACAGACAAATACTGCCTGAAGTTCGGATGCTTAAAATAAAACTGGGAAGGAAGTGCAGGCCCTTGGTTTCAGTGTCAGCACAGCCCTGATTTGCATGTGGGGTGAACTCAGTCCTGGTCTCAGAGGGGTTTTGCAAAACCTTGGTAATGTCAGCTTAGAAATCCCACTCCTCTTTCACCTCATCCACATCTCACTGTGTCAAAGGGCAGCAACACATGGAATTTATTTGTTCCATTTTCCATCTCTCCCAGGTGTGGCCTCTCTCTTCTTGCTTTCTCTGTTGTAGCTGGGCCTGCACCACATTTCCTGGTGGTTGTGCTGTAGCATTTACACGTGGTTTTAGAGCTGGCTTGGTGTTACCAAAACCCAAAGTAAAGCAAGTTCTGTTAGGCTGGAGCACAGCCCTGTCCCAGCTGGGCCCTGCAGCCTCTGAGCACCATCAAAAACACACAGGAAGCTCGAGAAGAAATTTAATTGAAAAGGAGGATAACAACATAAATCTCCAGGTGTGAAGCTGGACCAAGTGCAGACTTTTTCCAGTGTCTTTTCCTTTTTTCCCTGCAGGTTGGGAGTCGCAGGGTGATCCAGTATGGAGCTGCCTTCATGCTGCTCCTTGGGATGGTTGGGAAGTTCAGTGCCCTCTTTGCATCCCTGCCCGACCCTGTGCTGGGGGCTCTCTTCTGCACCCTCTTTGGTAATATGGACTTTACTCCTCTTTTGCACTCTAATTCTGTGTTCATATGTATTTTTCTATCTGTTTTTGAAGGAAAAGCCTATCTAAAAGCTGATCTTTGGGGTTTTTTTTTCTGTAGGGATGATTACAGCTGTGGGTCTGTCAAACCTCCAGTTCATTGATTTAAACTCCTCTCGGAATCTGTTTGTCCTTGGATTTTCCATTTTCTTCGGGCTTGTCCTCCCAAGTTATCTCAAACAGAACCCCCTGGTCACAGGTACGTGTTCCTGCTCACCCACACAAAACCTGCTTTTCCCTTCCACTGGCATGGGAAGTCCAAACAGGTACAAAGGAATGGAAAGGTCAGTAAGAGAAAAACCAAAGTATTTGGAGACAATAAAAGCTGTAGATACAGATAAGCTTTATATGTGTGTGTGTATATATATATATTCTCTGAAGAGAATTAGTTAGGATGTTGAGACCTGAATTAAATGTTTCAGTGGGATACAACTGAAGTTTTCCTGCTTTTTCTTGGTACTCCATAGAGCAATGAAAGGGGGCAAACACCAGGAAAAAAAGACAAAAAGGGTGAATCTGAGATGTAAATGACGTTAAAAGACTAAGGGGAAGCACCAAGGTAGAGTTTGGGAGGGAGGGATTTTTTTAGGGTGTTGAATTTTTTTGTCACTGCAGACACATGTTCTGAATGGGAATTTTAATTTTAATGAACTCCAGGCTGTTAATCAAATTGTAGCTTAGGGGAATCCATGGGGAGGGTTTTCTGGTTTAGTATTCCCTCTCAGCAGTGATCATGACATCTTGTGTCATCAGAGATGGGCTCTCTAAAGGAATATTTCACTGGTTTGGGGTGTTTTTAAAGGAAATATTAACTGACAGTATTTAGCTGTCGCTTCAGACCCAGATTGAAGGGCATATCTGTCCTACTTTAAGTGGTTCACAAAGCAGATCATTCAGGCAGAGGTGGGTGATCACACACTAATAGAATGTTCTGCCATGAACTGGCGTTTTGAAGTCTTGCCCTTTTAAAAAGTAAAGATTTATAAAAAGAGTTACTTCAGTCCCACACCGTTTTACATTTTGGACATTTCTCCATTTTATAGTTTTCTAATAATAAAAAATATATATATAAAAAATCAATAGTTTAAATTAGCTGTGTCTGCAGTAAACTCTCAAATGGTGTTTTGTGACATTTTTATGAGCAACTGCAAGTTCATGGAGTTACATTTTGGGGCAGAATGTCCCATGGGGGCTGTGTTAGGTGAAGGTTCTTCTGCATTAATTCCCACATGTTTTCCAGAGTCCTGTTCGAACAAATCCCTCACTGAACTTGGCAGGATGTGTATATGCCTGATAAAAATGACCAAAGGTCTGTATTTGTGCCTGTTTTTTGCAGGAATAGCAGGAATTGATCAGGTGCTGAACGTCCTGCTCACCACAGCCATGTTCGTGGGGGGCTGCGTCGCCTTTATCTTGGACAACACCATTCCAGGTCAGCACTGGGTTTGTCCTTATCCTGAGCAACAGCTGCCTTTCTGCAGGAACAGCATTCCTGGGAGGCAGGGGAGCAGGGAGACATCCCTGCTTTTGCTGTTCCCTCCTCACACCTGCAGCCTGGCTTTCCCTGAGAACCCCCGGAATCCTTTCCGGGCTGAGGCCTCTGTCCTATAAACATCCCAGAGAGCTGATCAAAACCAACCCGCAGCAGTCTTCAGAAGGCAGAGAAAACTGTTTTAAGATCCAAACCTGCTCCATTCAAGAGGAAAAATTTGCTCTGACTTCCACTTCAAAAATTAAACATCGTATTTTTTTCCCTCTTCTGCCTTTCTGAGGAGTCTGGAAGATCTTTTCAGAGCTTTGCTGAACGTGGTGGCTGAGCCTTGAGCTTTTCTTCCTTCTTTTAACCTCTGCTTTATTACTTGTGTGTACACATAAAGATATCCAGGAATATATATCTTTTTTTTTCCCCCTTTTGTTTTGCCTTCTAGGAAGCCCTGAAGAAAGGGGAATACGGAAATGGAAGAAAGGGATCGGGAAAGGAAGCAAATCTCTGGATGGCATGGAAACATATGATTTGCCTTTTGGCATGAACTTCATTAAAAAATACAGGTGTTTCAGCTTCCTGCCCATCAGCCCCACCTTCATGGGATACACGTGGAAAGGCTTCAGGAAAAGCAGTAATTGCAGGAGTTCAGACGAAGACTCAGAAGCTACAGTATAGCCTTAGTTGAAATTATATTATCTAGTTGTAGTAAAAGATGTATTTGCAGTTTCTTGCTGATTAAGAAGCATTAAAATATATGTTTTGTATATCTGCATTTAAATTCTGGAACCAGAGCTGAGACAGATTTAAAAAAAAAAAAAGAAAAAAAAAAAAGAAGAAGAAGAAAAAAAAGGCTTTTTCTGTTGTGGGTGGTGGGAGCCAGATCTGGTGTCTCTGGGGCAAATTCCAGGGGTTTGGGGGAGTTGTAGTACCTAAGTCTGTTTATTTTAAATGGGTTTAGGTCCTGGAAGTGTGTAGGTGCTGTTGAAAAACTTTAATTAACTTAAATTTTGATTTTATTGGAGCCCTCAGTCCTGGCACTTGGCACAGTCATTGCTGGCAATGTTGGTTATGCCAGGAAATCTGAATCCATGGGAAGGGAGGGGGTAAAGAAAAGAAAAAAGGAAAAATAGTTACTTCTAGTCATGTCAAATCCCATAGATCTTGTTTTTTACTCCCTGATTTGCACATTCCATATTTGCAGTACCCTGAAAACTGGATTCAGTTGATAAAGGCAAATCATGAAAGTATTGTTTTGAATTATCCACAATTCCAGTGGCACATCCAGTGCTAAGACAGGAAGTTTCTGCACTAACTTTGCCCATGAAAACCAGGACTGACTTCTGCTGGCTCAGTGCTGCAGGAGCCACTTCTTTCACACCATTTCTCGTTTTCTGAACGTTTGCTTTTTCCACCTGGGATTCCCCCAGCTAATCCCAGTGTCCAGGATTTCCACCCAGGGACACGTGGCTGGAGTGTTACAGGGATGGGAAACTTGAACTTCCAGACAGGACTTGGTGGTTTTTTAGTCCAGTGCCTGCATGCAGCAAGATGTTTCCCAGACAGCAAGGGCAATGAATTGAGCAGTTCAGCAGTTAACCCCTGTCTCTGTGCAGGGAATGCCAGTGGTGGGAATGCTGCCTTGGATCTGGGCACGAGGTTTTTATGGGATATCAACAGCTGATGCTGCACGAGCAGCTGACGTCGCTTTGCCTCTTCCTTCTCTCCTTGTGGGGCTTGTCCAGAGGCTCATTCCTGCTGGGAAGGGGGTTTGGAATGGCAGAGACACTGCATCTGGCGGCCCCACCCACGGATGGTTTCACGGGTATCGGGTCCAATCAGGGCACCACTCAGAGATTTTTTTTTTCCTGGAATAGTCTCAGCTCTGATGTTTTGTGGGTGTTCACGCTCATCATGCATTCATAATTAACAGTTTTATTCCTGTTTAATGTTCTTACTATTGCAAGTTAGTTTTAGACTTCAGTGTGGCCCCAAAAAGCATTTTCAGCTGTGGAATCATCAGGGAAATGTCGTGTAATGTAATTTCAAGGCCAGTAATGCTCTACGGTGCTTGCGTTTTGTATTCCTGGAAAACCATAACAGTGGATCCTGTAATTCCCTGAGATATTTATCAAACTTTGACTACTGGACAGGAGCGCAGGAACTCTGTTTTCTCTGCTTCCAGGTTGAATTTGTTCTGGGTTTTTGAAGCATGGAGGGGTTGGGGTGGGAGGGCAAGGCAGGAGCGTGACGGATCAGTACTGAGTAGTGTAGAGTCGGAATGATTCCGTGGATATTCTCAGCATGCCATGGCTGTTTCCAGAACCTATTTTATCCCGCTTTTTCCATATCCAAGCATGCCTTTGTTCCTGCTTCGGGGAACTTTCAGTAGTTTGCAGTCTCGGTGTCAGTTGGGCTGTCTCGAAAGCTGGTCAGAAGAGTTGTTGTGTAGTAGACGAGGTTTGTTTGCCTGTGAAACAAAGTCATTTTTCCTCATTTTTTAAACTTTCCCTCTCCAGGTAGTCAGGTGTTCTATTCCCACGTCCACCTGCACACAGTTGGAGTGCAGACACCTCTGATCAGTGGCACGAAGCTTCCAGATTTCCCAACTTTTAAGTTCAACCAAAGACGTGTGTGAGACGTGGGGGAGTTAAAAATACATATAACAAAGGAAAACAAAAGCCACCTCTGGTGGTTGTACAACCCAAGGGGTTGTGGTGATGTAAAATGCCAAAGTTGATTATCTTGTAAAAGTTGAGAAATGGAGAAAAAAACCTTTTTATTTCCAGTGGTGCCACTTCAGAGCAGCTGAGCTGCCCCATCCAGCGGCACGGGAGGGACACCCCTGTTCCCAGGCTTTCCAACTCCTCCCCCAAGCAGTTTGGAGAACTTCAGAGAGAGGAGGTGATGAGAGGTTTGTCTCCTCTCACCCTGGCTGAGGTCAAGCCATGTGTGTTCTGTGTTGCCTCACCTGGGATTTGCCAAGACACTTCAAATTCCAGGGCACTGAATCCAGGGGGAGTTTTCCTCCTCCCTGGAGCAGAACACTCCTTTCCTGCAGCACTGGAACGACTCCCTGAACAGGTGCAGTCCAGTTCTGTGTTCAGCTGTTGGGTTTTGTTCTCTTGGTGACTTTGGGCCCTCCTGTGCCCGTTCCCCCCTGGCTGAGGGCAGGGAACACCGAGGTGTCCCGCAGGGAACACCGAGGAGCAGTTGAGGTTCTGGTCATTTTTGTAACCCTGTCTGTCAGTTGAGGACTCTCCACCTTATCCCGTGGGTGAATGGTTAAAGGTGGGCCTCAGGTTGGGAAAGGAGACCTGCTGGAGCCCCTGGGATGTGCAGGGAAGGGTCAGGATGGAGCCAGAGGCAGCACCTGGAGTGACCTGGGCTGAGGTGAGTGAGGACGGAGCTGTCACAGGTACCTTGGGAAGAGAAGCTCCCTTTTCCCTTCCTGAGGCACCTGGACCCCACCAGTGCTGCCAGTGCAAGGAGACCCGTTGCTTTTCCTTGTGAGGGAAATAACTGAGTTTCCCCTGGGTTTGTGCAGCTGCAGCAGGTGATTTTGGGCCTTAAACCCTCCCATGGCCACTTTTCTTGGTCACTTTTCCACCCCAGTGGCTGCTGTGAGATTCCAGGGGAGCTGGGTGCCCATCCTGAGCTGCTGAAAGGTGTGTTGGAGGATTAAGCTGCAGTTTGGAAAAGCATTTAAACACCTCATGTCGTGTTTGCTGGTGACATCCAGATGTAACCTGACTGTCAATGCAATACTGTATTTTCCTCTCTGTTTTCTTCCCTGCCTTTCAAACAGCCAAACTCCAACCACCCAGGGAAGGCAACACCTGAGAGGTGAGTTAAGAGGCGATGAGATGTTTCAACCATAAGAGGGAAGGGCAAATATTCATGGTAGAAATATCATTTTGTCATATCAAAGGTGGCATCAATGTATACAAACAAAGTAACTTGGGATTTTTGTAATTGATATTCTCTTGTATTTTTTTTAGGTTAAATTAAGGATTCTTGCTGACATGTTGAAACACGTTTTCTAAAGCAAATACTTGCAAATTATACCTATAGAAATTTAGGTTTCGTAGCTGCCGGCTGTGGCTGACTCACGTTGTCATATTAGAGGGACTTCACCTTGTACCTCGCTCAGAAAGTTCAACCTTTTAAACCCCAAATTTGCTTTTATGCCTTTTAATACTGACTTGAAATATGACAACTTGGTTTGTACATGAATATATTGCAGTATTTTATTTCCATATATTAAAAATAACATTTCCACTCAGGATAACGGCGGCGCTTTCCTGGGAGGGAGTGGTATGAGTGTCATGACAATGTCATGTGATGGTAGAATTTCTTCATTGACGAATCTATAGTGGTTGTGTATACTTTATTTACCCATGTTTGTGTTCCTACCCAAAACTGAAGGGTTTTCTTGTTCCTTTCCCCACTGAGCCCTCGGGGCTCCCGGTGCACAATTGGCGCTTGCACAGAAAACCCTCCCCGAGGAGCATCAGTGCGACCCCTCATTGATACATTTATCCTTCCAAAGTGTGGAAATCACATCATTCTGGGTATAAACAGCACTCCAGGCACACATGGCCCCAAACCCCTGGTGTCTGATGGTTTGGGTGAGCCTTGGCTGCCTCCACCCACCCCAGCTATGCTCGATAGAATCAATCTCTTGGTGTGTAAAACGCGCGTGTGAGACCAGCACGACCTTCACGTTTCTTTTCCGTGGCCTTTTGCAACCAAAAGCGACTTCTCTTTCCTTTTTCCTTGATTTTTTTGGAGCAAGGGGGGCTGTGGCTCACTCTTTTTTGCAGAGAGGTCCCACCTGGGGCAGGTTTCTCTGTGTTTTTGGAGGCTCACAGGCCCCTCAGGGCTGTGGAGCTGTGGGGTTGGGGAGGCCACGAGTCCCCAGGGTCTCCCTGGGCTGCTCCAAGTGTTGGGATCCGTGTTGGGAGCCATCCCGAGTATCCCTGGCTGGTTCCCATTTGCCTGTGGCTGTTGCCATCCGTACCTATGGATATCAGAGGGAAATCTCGACTTGCCTTGTGTACTCTGGCTTTTCCTCCACCTTTCCAGGTCAATCATCTTTACTGCCAGTCCAAATTCTTGTATTTGTCTGTTCATAACAACCTTTGGCGTAACAAACTATTGACTGTTCTTAGGCAGTGGGGATAAATTTTCTTTTTCCATAACTTTTTGTGACTGACTTTGGCTGTAAAACTTTTTTTGTTAAACAGCAAGAGTTTATTTGGGAGGGGGGGTGGTGTTGATTTTTTTTTTGTTGTTGTTGTTCCAAGATGTGTAATTCTTTTATGGAGTTTTGGTTTGGGTGTTTTTGTTTTTTTTTTTGTTTTTTTTGTTTGGGTTTGGTTTTTTTTTTATCTCATGGTTTGTTTGGGTTTTTTTTTTCTAACATTGCTTCATTAAACAACTAAATATTTAAAAATGTAATATTTGGACCAGATGTTGTGAATAATAGTAGATAAAGCTATTTTATTCTGTATTTTTAAAGCTGTTCAGTATAAATAAACGCGGGCATAGATGCAACGTGGTGGTGTTACAGTTCCTTTTAAACATCCCTTTTGATGGAGAATCATGGAATTGGAGAATCCTGGAATGGTTTGTGTTGGGTGGGACCTTGAAGCCCATCCAGTGCCACCCCCTGCCGTGGGCAGGGACACCTTCCACCAGATCAGGTTGCTCCAGCCTGCCCTTGAACACTTCCAGGGATGGGGCATTCTCTGGGAATTCCATCCCAGCTCCCCCCCCCATCCTTACAGGGAAGAATTTCTTCCTAATTGAGAATTGACCATTTGGGAATCCAGGTGATGGGGAGACCCAGAATCCCTTTGTAGCAAGTGCCACCCAAAAATACAACCCCCAAGCACCTTCCTGAGCCTTCCAGCTCTCAGCCCCCAGCTCATGCCACATGGACACGTTGCATTCCTGGCTTTATTGGGAAGAGGCTCTTCCTGCCCATTCCTCTCCTTATTGTCCATCCCTGATTTCAGTTCAGGTGCCTCCAGGGTCTCCCCCAGTGCTGCTGAACCAGCCGAGTGTCCCCTTGGCTCATCACCAGCTTTTAAATGAAGCTGAGAGCACCTCAGCTCCTCCCCTGCCCTTAAATGAACTCATCTGGTTCCTCTGCAGCTCTGCTATTAAATTCCCAATGTTATCCCAGAGCAGCAGCACTGCCTGTAATGGATCAGGGGCTGGAAACATCCAGCTGAGGCACCTTCAGGTGTCTGTCGGCCTTTTGCAGGAGCTGCTCCTGCTTTGAGGGGAATGAAGACACCCAAGTGCTTTCCCAACTTGGATGTAGCCCCTGGTGATGAGTCCAAAAGTGGTGGAGTCAGATGGGAACTAAAATGGCCAAAAGTCACCCAAATTGGCAGTGAGAGCAGGGGAAAGTGGATTTGGGATCAGAGCCAGTGGAGCAGCTGTGTGACCAGGGCAAGGGATTTCTCATCACTTCAGGTTTGGGTCTGTGATGAAAACCCCTCTGATCTTAATCCTGACTAATCCCCTGTGCTGCTGGATCAGAGCTGAGGGAATAACTGCGTTTTCTCCTTGTGTTTTGCCCAAATCAACATTCGACATCGACCCACGGAGGGCTTTATTTATCTGGGGCAGAATCCCAGAATTTGAGGATTTTCAGAACGACTGAAACACCTTCAGACAGGGCCAGCAACTGTGTGTCAAAGAAAACCAGTTCAGGTCCAAGGAAAGGCTTTTCCAGAGCCACATCTCTTCCCATCTGGTTCCCAGAGGCTCTGTAAGAGCTCCCAGATGCTTCCACACAAACTTGCATCCAAGTGTGTAATATCACTCAGCATTTACTGGCGATCAGCTCGGGGGGCTGAAAGCTGAAATAATGGGAAGCTGCCAAGGTAGCAAGGAAGGGATTTGGGGTGTTTGCTCAGTCCGGGAGGAAACAACTGAATCTGGGAGAGTTTTGGAGCTGGTGCTTCATGCTGAGGCCTGACTGAGGTCCTTGGTGGGAGCAAATCCATCCAAGATGACAGTTTAAAAGGCATCAGCTGCGATCCCTGTGTGGCATTTGGCACAGAAATTCAGGATTCAAGGAATTCACCTTGCAGAACAGGTGCTGCAGCATCCCTGTTTGCCTTTTCCTGGGAGATTTTCAGCAGCCTGGAGGGATGCTCAGGCTCTGGGGGGATGGAAGCTTTGGTCTCTTCCATGTGGATTTGGTTCCACATGTATTTGGTTCCTCATGGATCCGTCTCATGCTTGTCTGTGGATAAGGAGGCACTGCCAGCCTGGCCCAACCTCTCACACTGCAGGGTGTCCACACAGCAGGAACGGGTCAAATTCCTTATCCTTGATAACTAAATCCCTCTATCCAGTCTCGAGCCTTCCCAACCCACCACAGCACATCACAAAATCAGGATTTAACCCAAATTTGCAGCCAAATCCCCCTGTGCTCCCACAGGTGCCCACACCAAACCCTCTGTTTATTTTTACTTTTCGCTCCCTGTGCACCCAGCCCACAAGCTGAGGGTTGGTAGAAGCCTCTCTTTGGGGTGAAACCCCTGGGGTTTGGGGCCAGGGCTGGCTCTGCTCCATTGTGAGCCTGGCCCGGCTCTTCCCACGACAAAGGGCCTCTGATCCTGCCAGCCCCGAGATGCTGCTGGAATATCAATCCCGACCAGCCTGGCTCACTTTCACCGAGTCAGTGCTTCCTCAAGCCAGATGGCTCCTCCAGAACTTCTCATGTTTTACATACAAATCCAAGAAAACGGGGGAAAAAGGCTGATTGCAGCCCATGCCTGCAGAGGCGCCTGTTTGGCTCAGGCAGCTGCTTAGATTATTTCTTTGTTTTGGGATTTTTTTTCCCCCTTCGTGTGGGCTGTTTCTAGGCAAATTCCTTCAAAAGAAAAAAAGCCCAGAGAAGCCACACGGCACTGGGAAAGGTCAGGAGCAGACAAAGGAGGAGGGACGTGGCCGCTGCTCCTCTGGAATACTGAATACCCCCAAACTCCCCCGACGTCCCCCCGCGGTGCCGGGGCCGGATGGGCAGGATGGGACCCCCATCCCGGGAATGCTGAGCACCAGTTCAGAGGTAACTGTGACCCCCAGCTGCAACAGCTGCTTCCAGGCAGATTTTATTTGAATTTTTTTCCTCCCAAATCCCTTTCCCGGGGGTGGTTTTGGATCCAGAGGGGATCCCACGGCCGTGGCTGGGAACCAGTGCACGGCTCCATCGCTCCCTCCCGGCAGAACTGCAAAGGGCGATGCCTGCCTGGCTCTGGCACTGGATATCCCGGGGCTTGGGGCATTTTAAGGCAGAAATAACCACTTTAGCCTGCGTGATACAGCCCACAAGGCTCCTTCTGGGAATTCTGCATAGAGCTGGAGCTCTGTAAGAGCGTTTCCAGCCTGGATGCGTGGGATGGGGATTCATTTGGAATCCTGCTCCTGGCAGCGGGGATGGAGCATCCTTTGGGATCCTGGTCTTGGAGCGCAACCCAGGTGTCAGAAGCGCGTCCTTTGAGAACCCAGAGCCCGAGCCAGGGATGCGGGACGGAGCATCCTCAGGGATTCCGGTCCGCGCGGGGACAAACCGGGCACCTGAATCCTTCGGGTTCACCGGCCCTGGTCCCCGGAAAGGGATCCCGGAACCGGGCTGTCCCTTGGGATCCAGGTTCCGGGATGACCCTGGAGCCGGAGGGGGGGTGTCCCCCGCGCTCCCACCCCCGCGCCCCGCCCGCGCCCCTCCCCGTCGCGTCCCGCCCCTCCCCGCCCAGGGGCGGCCCTTGGGGGGCACCGGCTGCGGAGCGGGACCGGCACCGGCACCGGGTGAGTGCGGCTGGGATGGGGCGTCTCCATGCTCATCCTCACCCCCACCCCATCCTCCATCCCCATCCCCATCCCCGTCCCGCGGGGAGCGGCCCCGGGGCTGAGCCGCGGCCTCGCCACGGCCGCGAGCGGAGGAGGTGAAAGCCGCGCTCGCCGCGGGGAGCGGGGGCGTATCCGGCCCCCCAAACCCCGGGGGGACACCTCGGCATCCTCCGCGCACTCTCAGCATCCCCCTCCGTGCTGGGGCCGCCGGAGCCGCAGCGCCCGCGGGTCCCACCCCGGGCACGGCACCTTCGCCGCGGCACCGCCGGGACCCGCCCGCTGCGGGTCGGTAGCCCAGGACGAGCCCTTGGTGGCCACCGGCTCCGGCCGGGGAAGTCCGACCTGCTGAGTGTGCAGTGGGTCCCTCGCCCGTCCCCGAGTGCCCCCCCACCCCGGTTGCACCGCCGGCTGTGCCAGCGCTCAGCGCTCCCCTCCTTTTCCCCCTTTCCCCTTCCAGGACGGAGCAATTGGGCTGGAGAACAATAGCGGCGCTGGAAAACAATGGAGCCGCCGCACCTTGGCGCGTAGGGATGCGGGAAGGACGCGGGGAAGGGATCCCAGCCCCGGAGTAGCGCCTGAGCCGGAGCCCCCAGCACCGGCACAGGGAGGATCAGCGGGACGGGGTGAGCGCTCGGCCGTGTCGTGTCCTGTCCTGTCCCGTCCTATCCCATCGTACCGCTGAGCAGAGCCTGGTGGAGGCTCCCGGGAGGAATTGTCGCCTTCGGATGATGCTTTGCTGCCGATCGCGGCGGGATCGAAGCGCCCTTGGGCCGGGTAAAAGCCGCCCCGGGCTGCGGGGACGCGGCGGGGTTTGTGCGGGAGGGAATATCGTGGCCTCCCCGGGGACAGGGATATTCCCACAATCCCTCGCACGGCCGGGGGAGCCTCAGCTGCGCCAAATCCGCCTCGGCGGGATCGGCCGGGGATGCAGCCAAAGCTTCCGTGCGCTGCCGGGGGGGACCAAACAGCACCCCCACCCCCCCAAAATGCTGATTTCTTTGCAGGAACAGGGTCGAACATCCCTCTCCTGCTGAAAACACAATATTGAGGGGGGTTTTCCTACTTTTCCGCTTGTTTTGTTGTTGTGTTTGAGTTGTGAATCTCCCTGGGAGCTCGGCAAAAGTGAGAGCTCACCCCTTCTCCATGTGAGGGGCTGGGAGCATGACCAGTCTCCCTCTGCCCCACGGGGCACTTGGGGCTGTAGGGATGTGGGAAGGGGCTTAGGGAGGTAGTTTTTAGGGAGTGGAATAAGTCTGGGGGCCGTGGGGTGGGCCAGGCCTGAAAGCACTGGCAGGAGCAGCTGGTGCTGGAAGGCAGAGAGGGCTGAAATCCTCCTGCCACGGGGGCAGGGCATTGATTTATCTGCTGGTGGTTTAAAAGCACTTTGTGAGGCCTCAACAGAAGCTCAGCCTGGGCAGGGACGGGGGAAATGCGTCAGCTCAGGGTGGGGAAACTGAGGCCCAGCGGGGCCGGGGAAGGGGCTGAGCTGCCCTGGCCGCGCAATTGGGCAACTTGCACTTTGGCAGCCCTTCTGCTGGGGGCATTTCCAGCCTTTTGCCAAAGCTGGGGGGGAATATTGGGGGCTCAGCAGTGGCTGCTCTCTGGCTGGGTCTCTGTTCCCCTCCACCCACCTCCCAGAGCTTCTCCAGACCCAAAAAAGGAAGAATTTGCCCCTTTCCTGCTGCTCGGAAGGGGATGTGATGACGGAGGCGAAGGTGGCAGCGCCGGGGCGTAAACAGGAAACAGGATCCTCAACACAGGAGGATGAATCTGCCTTTTGGAGCTCCCCTTCCACCCCAAAATGTGCTTTTTTTTATGGCTGGAGTTCACCCCCTGTCCCCTTCAAGGATCCTGGGATTTGGCTTTGCCCCTTTGCATTGCTGTGATGCTCCAGACTGAACCTCCCTAACCCTAACCCAAAGGGCTGTGCTGCTGTAGGAGGGGTTTTTTTCAGCCACTTTTATTTTTTTTTCAGCCAGTTTGATATTTCTGGCACCAGTTTTGCATGAGCCAACAGCCCTGTCCTTTAATCCTCCCGGGACATCTCCAAAGCTTTACCATCCGCTCTCAGGGGACACCCCTGAGATCCTCATTCCTGCCATTCCTGCATCTCACAGGTGCTGAACCCCAAATTTGGGTCCCCACAAGCACTGACATTTGTCCCAAAACCTTGAAGCTGGCTACAAAATCCCTTCCCACTCTCATTTCTGAGGGATAAATAGGATTGTTGCTGGGTTTATTCCCTGTGGGAGGATGGATGGATGTGGAGAGGTGGCTGCCAACCACAGGAGGAGGGTTTTGCCGGGTTTTTCCAGGTTTTCCCAGGGTTCTCCTGTGGCTCCTCAGGAAACCCAAAGCTCTGTCAGCCCTTCCACTGCCCCACACGATTTTTCAGTGCTGAGTTTCTCTTCTGCTTTTTCTCCAGGACCGGAGCAGCTTCCTGCCCTTCCCCTCCTGCCCCACCTCCAGCGTGGCCTTTGCAGCCTCTTCTGGGGTTTGAAACATGCCAGGGAATATCTTTTGTCATTGCCAGTCATTTATACGCTGGGATTTATCCCCACTTCAGGATTGCTGCTGGTTTTAGGGGCAGGTTCATCCTCCGACACAGGTTTTACCACAGGGCCTCGGCTGAGCCATTTCTCTGCCTGCATTTGTTGTGGGGTTGTGTGTTTTCCTTGCAGGAAAACGGGGTTGTTTCCCAGGGGGCTGGGAGGAAGCACATGGTGATGTGGGAGGTGGAAGAAAACAGGGGTTTGCAGAGTAGAGGCTTTTATTCTCGCCTCGGTTTTTCTTTCGGGACAAGGGAAGGGAGTGGAGAGACCCTGGAAAAAGGGAAGCCCGTCTGTAGGGGGGTGGCACAACAATCCAAGGAAAAGCACGGCCTGAGAAGCCCTTTTTCATCATTCAAAACTGCCCCAATGCTGCATTTCAAGGTGTCTCTGGTGCCCCATTTCCACAGTGCTCTGAGTCCTCAAGTGCTCCAAGGTCTTCATCCCAAGGCCCATTTTAATTCCCCTTCACTGTGTCCAAAAATCACTCTGGAGATCTAAGCCAGGGCCAGTCCCAAGGCAGCATTTTTATGGGACTTTCCAAGTGTTTTGCACAAGAGCAATGGAGCTGTTTTGGCACAAATATCCAACTGGTAGCATTAAAAAAACCCCTGAAGGACCAGCCCAGCATCTCTGGCTGCTTGGAAAATCCCCCCCTGTGGCACCACCGGGTTTGGGATGGCACAGGGAAGCAGCAGCCAGGTCCAGACTTCAATGTCCAAAGCCTTGCAGAATAAAATAATAGTAAAATAAATACAGGAAAGGAGCAACTCCCACTTGTAACCCTCCCACCTCCTTGTTTGGCATCACAGGGACGTCCATGGATGCTCCAAATGCAAATTCCATGTAAGTGAATCCACCGGGATTAAATTTTCAGTGAGTTTGCGGCTCCTCTCCCTTATCTGATCTCCCTCCTTTCCCATCATTTTCCCTGGAGAAGCCACATCAAACTCCACATCTGTGTCCTCTGGAGCCTTTTCCCAGGAGCTCTTCCAGACCCAGGGGCTTTATTTTCTCCCGGTTTTCCATGGATGGGGGTCAGGGATGTGGGAACGGGGGGGCTCACTCTGATGTTCCTCTCTCCTCCCTCTCTCCAGCTCAGCTCCCATGACAGAAGTGTGGGGGGATGGATTACGGAGGTGGAGAGGACCTGGTTCCCTGCGGGAAAGATAAATTCATCTCCAAGTAAGAGGCTCGACAGGGCTGGAATTCAGGAATCCTGGAGGAGCTGGGAGCTGGGTGGCTTATTTGGAATGTTCCAGGGGAAATATATATTCATTTTTTACATATATATATATATATATAAAATTAATATATACATACATACATATAATTAATATATTTATTTATATATTTATATAGTGTATCTATTTTATATATATTGGTTATATATTTTTATATAGAATGAACATATATTATATAATATATAATATATATTATATTATATATTGTATTATATTATATATAGCAGTGTATGGTATATTATAATATATTATAGTATATTGATTTATTAAATTGATTTATTCTACCTGTATATTATATGTATGTATTATCTCTAATATGTAATATAATATACAATGTATAATCTAAAAATGTAATGTATAACTATATATATAATATTATAACAATACATAATGTTACATATATATAATGTTATATAAGAATATATAATACTATGAATACAATATATAACATATTATTTATGACCTATGCTATATTATCTATGACCTATAATATATAGTATTCCATCGAGCTGGAATAATGGAGTGACCCTGGGTTTTAACTCAATTCAGTTGGATTTGGAAGGAAAAAGCCATTCTGGGGCAAGAAATGGTGATTTTTCTTAAAGAAAAAGGGTTGTTGATGGGACTTTGAACTTTTCCTTAGGGGTGTGACCAAATGCTCGATAAACTTTCTTTAAAAAAACAGGTTTTGCTGAAAAAGTCCTGATTAAAAGCTCTTCTTTTATTCTTTGGAAAAGAAGTAAAATGATTCTTAAGTTTCAGGGAAGATTTTGGAGGAGCTAAAGCAAATCTGTGATATTCCCCCCTCCTTTTTGCCTTCTGATAACCCCAAATCCCCGTGATTTGTTCTTGTTTATGGTGGTCTGGTGGTGCTGAGCATCTTTAACCAGCCAGCCCAGCTTTGGGAATTAATGCCAGGGGCATCACTACCCTGGCATCACTCTCCTGGCTGGGTTTGCCAGCTGGGGATGGCTTATTTTTATTTTTGCAATGATTTTTTTATTTACAATTTTAAATTTTTGTTTTCATCTTTATCTTCATATTTTATCTTTTAAATTTTTTTTTTCCTTTATTTTTATTTTCGTGATTACTTTGCCACCAGAACAAGGCTCAGACTCTGATTCTGAGCTCAAGGTCAGGCTCTGGCGCCCGGAGCCAACGTGATAAACCAGCCTGTGAGAACTTGTGACTCCACATGACCCCAGGGCTTGGGGGCCCCGAAAATGGCTTTGTTTTTCAGCCTCGTGACCAACTGCCCCGAGGTCTGATGGGTTTTCCTACACCTCTTTGGGATATTTATGGGGGACACGATCACAGGGAGCTTCTCCCCCTCGTTGTGGATTGAACCCATGGCCAATACCTTCAACAAGGGAGGTCTAGAGGTGCCAAAAGAGCCAAATTTGCCTCAAACTCAGATATTTTTGGGTCCCCCAGCAGCACAGTAGGTTCTTCAACCAGGAAAGCAATTCCTGCTTTCTCCCAGATCCTCAAAATTCCCTCCCCATCCAGCTCAGGAGTCAGTGGGTGGTGCCTGCAGCATCTCCTCCCCTCCCTCCAAACCTCTTCCCAGCGTCTTTCCCGCGTTTTTTCCCCAGAAATGAGCTGCTCCTGCACCTGAAGACCTACAACATCTACTACGAAGGGCAGAACCTGCAGCTGCGGCACCGGGAGGTGAGAATGACCCAGGCAGAGGGAAACCAAGGGAACTGGGCTTGGTTCAGGCTTAGGGAGTCATGGAATCATGGAATGGGTCAGGTTGGGAGGGACCTCAAAGCCCATCCAGTGCCACCCCCTGCCACGGGCAGGGACACCTTCCACTGGCCCAGGTTGCTCCAAGCCCTGTCCAACCTGGCCTTGGATCTTCTCTCTAAACTGGAGAGACTGGATTTGTTGAATGGAGAAGGAATTCCCTGACTGGTCTTCAAGGTCCCTTCCAAACCAAACTATCCCATGATTCCATGTCATGATTCCCTGTCAAATGCTTTACCCAGGCCCAAGCAAATGCTGCTCTTCCCTCATCCCCCAGTGCTGCAGCCTCATCCTGGAAGGCCACCAAGTTTTCCAGGCATGATTTGTCCCAGTGAAGCCATGCTGGCTGTCACCAATCCTTATTTTCCACATGCCTTATCAGAGTTCCCAGGAGACTCTGCCCAGGCACGGGGTGAGACTGGGTGGATTTAGGGCGTCCAAAAAATGCCTTTTAATCACAGAATCACTGAATGGTTTGGGGGTGAAGGGACTTAAAGTTCATAAATTCCAATGCCACGTTCCTGGGTGTTTTTTGGGACGCAGGAGGAAGGGGAGCTCATCGTGGAGGGGCTGCTGAACATCTCCTGGGGGCTGCGGCGCCCGATCCGCCTCCAGATGCAGGACGACAACCAGCGCATCCGCCCGCCCCCCTCCTCCTCCTCCTGGCACTCCGGCTGCAACCTGGGAGCCCACGGGTGAGCTGGGGCTGGGGAGACAGCAACACCCCCAAAACCACCCCCAAAAACCCCCTCAGCCCCCTCAGGGCTGTCGGGATTCGCTGGTTCACCCCCCTCTGCTGTCTCTGGGCAACACCTGCAAGGAGCCAAGTCAGGAATAAAGGAAGGTGGGGGTTTGCTTTGAAAAGTCCCCCCCTGCTTTGCAAAGACCCCCAATTTTTTTGACCTCCCTTTTGCAAAGACCCCCCTCTTTTGCACCCTCAATTTTGCAGAACTCCCCTTTCATAAAGCTCCCCCTTCTGCTACGACCCCTCTTTTGCAGACACTCCCCTTTGCTAAACCACCCCTTTTTGCAAACCCCCCCTTTTTTCAGACTCCCCTCTTTTACTTAAATCCTCCTTTTTTCACCCCCCTTTTTGCAACCCCCCCTTTTTACAAACCACCCTTTTTTGCAAATCTCCCACTTTTTTCACCCCCTCTTTTTTTAAAAACCCCTTCTTTTACTAAACACCCTTTTTACACCCCTTTTTTTTGCACCCCTCTTTTTGCAAAGACCCCTCTCTTTCACCAAGATCCCCCATTCAGTTTCAAAAGGAAACAAATCCCCCCGTTTTTCAACTCCTCCCTTTCTACAGCCCCCAATTTTTGCAAATCTACCACTTTTTACACCCCTCTTTTTTTCAAGCCCTCTTTTGCAAACACCCCCTTCTGCCAAAATCCCCCTTCTTGCAATGCCCCCTTCTTTTCAAAGACCTCCCTCTTTTGACGAAACCCCTTTTTTGTAGCCCCCCTTCTA
>NW_020885065.1:192097-193906 GCF_003945725.1 Corapipo altera | reverse complement strand
AGACCTCCCTCTTTTGACGAAACCCCTTTTTTGTAGCCCCCCTTCTACAATCCCCCCTTTTTACAAAGAACCCTCTCCTTTGCTAAGACCCCTTCTTTTGTTTAAAAAAGAAACAAACCCCCCCTTTTTGATGTGACCCCTCCTTTCTGTCCCACTTTTTGCAAACATTCCCCCTTTGGTAACCCCTCTGCCAATACCCCCATTTTGCAGCCCCTGCTCTTGCAACCCCCCCTTTGCAGGGACTCCCCTTCACAGCCCCTCTTTTCCTGCAGGAATCCCCCCAAACCCCACCTGGTTCTCACTTCCATCCCTAATTCCATGCTGGATGCTGCTCTGGTCCCAGTGATCCCGGGGGATCCTGGAAAGCAGCAGAGCTGGGATTTGCTGTGTCTGTGCAGAGAGAGAGGGTCTTCCTGCTTTTTCCCTGATTTTATAGACATCTCCCAAGGGAAAGAAGGGTCAGGTTCAGCTTTCCCTGTGCTGGAGTCAGGAAAATACCGTTTGGCAGCTCAGCATGCCTTCCTGGGAAGAGGGCAGTCAGGATAACACCCTCCAAGGAGTTTTTGGGAGTGGGGCACGATAGGATTCAGGATTTATATTGCAACCAGCCCGTGCTGTGACCCTGCAGGGCTGGTCACCTGCTAAATCCACAGGGAGAACAGGCAGCTTCCCAGGCGGGAAGCAGCAGCGTGGGAGCTCAGGGAGGGTGGAGATTCCCTGGATTATCATTCCCTCTGCAGCCACACGCTGACAGGGCACCACCCTCACCTTTGCCCACTTCCAGGTCCGTGCTGAAGCCCAGCACCCTGCCCGACATCCAGGTGACGGATGCAGAGGCCACACCCAACACGGAGGCTCCCGGGAATGGCACAGGTGAGCCAGGCTTGGATCCACCTGGATTTATCCAGGAGGTTGGGAGCAGCTGCCTCGTGCTGCAGTTTAACTCGAGAAAATGCAAACCAGGCTTGGTTTTAGCTCCAGACTGTTTCCCGTCCTGCTCCAGGTTCCTTTAAGCCACTTCCAAAGAACTTTTGTTTATTTTGTTTAATCTTAGCCCCATATGGCTCAAAACTCAATGATTTAAAGATTTTTTTTCCTACCTAAATGATTCCATGATTCCCAAGGGTTTTTGCTCAGTGGGAGGTGGTGGAGAGGAGCTTGGAAAGAAATCGGGGGGATGGAGCAAAGAGCCCCGTGGGATAGCAGGGAAAAGGATGTCAGCGCTTCCCCTTCCCGGAGGCTCCGCTCCTGGGGAAGAAGAATGGGAGCATTGGGAATGGGAGCACTGGGAAGCGCCGCCGTTACCATGGGAAGTCAACAGAGCTGCAAAGTGTTTGTCCCCTCCCTGGTTTTTCCTCTGTGGAGGGGGAAGAGCTCGGCCAGCGCTTCATTAACCCCTTGTTCCGAGCAGGGACAGCGAGGAACGGGACACAAACTGGAATTCCCACAGGGAAAAACCTGCTTCAGGCGTTTTCCTCATTCGTTCTGGGCATTCTGATGTTCTGACTTTTGGGGGTAATTTTTGACAGAGAAGAACCAACTCATCCTTTTGACTTTGAGATGCTCATCCACATCAGGGAGGAGCTGAGCCCTTGCAAAACTCGCTGATCCATGAACCCTCATCCCTGATCCTCCAGCTTTTTCCCTTTTTCTTTTTGATCTTCCCACTCATGATGCTTTTCCTCCTTTAATCAAAGCTTTCCTGGGTGATTCCCACCCCACATCACCCCACTGCAATTGCCCAGCAGCTCTCTCAGCCTTATGACCTTAATTTGCCAGCACATAAAAAAGCCTTTTATTACATTTTTT
>NW_020885065.1:158310-192087 GCF_003945725.1 Corapipo altera | reverse complement strand
TTTTTTTTGTCCTCCTGCACCCCCCAGGTCATCCCAGCCACGCTTTGCTGCCTCCCCGAAGCCGCTGGCCCGGCGTTTTCCAGCCCATTGAAGCCCAATTATCCCTCCCCAGTGACGTTGGCTCGGTTTATCCGCCGGGAAAAGCCCGGTGGGAGCCGAGCCCGGCGGGCACAGACGGTCAGAGCCATCGAACCATCACCGGCACAGCACCGGGGGCGCGGGTAAGGGCGGCACCCTCGGCACGGAACGGGGGGAAAAGGGAAGGAACTGGGCAGAGAGCGAGGTGAAAAGTGGGGGGGTTTGGCCCACACCTGAGCTGGAGGTGGGGATGGGGAGCCTGTGGATTTTCCCTGCTTGGTGACCTCTAAGTATGGAGATATATATCTATTATATATATATATATATATATATATATATATGTATATATATATATATATATTTATTATTCGGGGAAATAAAGAGAGGGGGAAACCAGGAAGGGAAAAATCCACGTCTGTAATTTTCGGGGGTTTGCTGCCCAGTTTTGTGGTGTTTCCAGCAGTGATGCAGCTGCAAACAGCTGGAAAGGGGACACTTCTCCGGGCTTTCCTTAAAGTAACCCTTTGGCTGGAGGAGCAGGGCAGCGAAACGAGGCAAATTCAATTAATCAAGCCAGATATCCCTGTTTGGAGCGCTGGGTTCAGGGGGGGTGGTCAGGCCTGGCACCTTCCAGCAGGGGAGGGAATCGCTGACACAGGGAAGCCGCGGCCAGGGGGGCTCTGCCTTTTCAAAAGGCTTTTGTCCCCGCGGCTCGGGCTGGGTTTGGGCCGGGTTTGGGGCCGCGATGGCTCAGCAGCTTCCCCACAATGGGGCTGTTTGCTCAGCCGGCGGCTGCGGGGGCTGCGGGGGCTGCGGGGGGATCGCTCCTGGTGTTTGCGGGAGGACAAAGGTGAGAACTGGGTGGGAAAGTCGGGAGTGTTTGTTTGCACCTCCCTGTTTATTAAATATATGGACTACGGTAAATGTGTACAATAACACACCAAATCATGGAATGGGTTGGGTTGGGAGGGCCCTTAAAGACCATCTAGTCCAACCCCCTGCCATGGGCAGGGACACCTTCCACTAGAAGTTGTGCATTAACTACGTATAGTGTACTTAAATCAACATAAAGTATATATAAATATATATATATTGGTTTATATATAAATATATAAAATATAAATAGAAAATATATATTATATACTATATAATATATAATATATAATATATAACACATAATTTAGTATATAATATATATTGGTTAGTATATCATGTATTATAGATTATATTTATACTATATATATATTGGTTAGTATATTATGTATTATAGATTATATTTATGCTATATATTTTATATAGTAATATATAAATATATACACTATATAAATATAGTGTACTTAAATGAACATAAAGTATATATAAATATATATATTGTTTTATATATAAATATATAAAATATAAATATAAAATATATATTATATACTATACATAATATAATATATAATACATAACACATAATTTAGTATATAATATATATTGGTTAGTATATTATGTATTATAGATTATATTTATACTATATATTTTATATAGTAATATACTATGTGTATTTATATTTATATATAAATACATAAACCACGAAGTTATATAAATACATATTCATATATGAATATATAATTATATAAATATGTAAGTATTACACACAGGTATATATATATGAATATATAAAATCCGAAATTCTCCCAAACCCACGTTTCCATACAAAATGAAATCCAGCGTTTCAGCCTTATGCTTTTCTTCTCTTGGCTGCAGGTTTCTTTCTTCCATTCTTAGCATTATTCCTGTGTTTTGCTTCCATTTGGGCCAAAAATTCATCCATTTCGCTTTCTCGAGCTCCACTTCAGCTTTGAATCAGTGCTTGCAATATATATTGCAACTTTATAATATGTAGTAATATTATAATATATAATAAATATAATATATAAATAGATAAAATAGATAAATAGATAGATAAATAGATAAATTACATATAGATAAGATAAGAGGGCATGGTCTCAAGCTGTGCCAGGGGAGGTTTAGGTTGGATATTAGAAAGAATTTCTTTGCAGAGAGGGTGCTCAGGCATTGGAATGGGCTGCCCAGGGAAGTGGTGGATTCTCCATCCCTGTAGATTTTTAAAAAGAGACTGGATGTGGCATCAGTGCCATGGTCTAGCAACCACAGTGGTAGTGGATCAAGGGTTGGACTTGATGATCTCGGAGGTCCCTTCCAACCCAGCTGATTCTGTGATTCTGTGATATAATATATAAAATATATAAAAATTTATACATCCACAACAATATTATAAGTAAGTTGGCCCAAGGCTGAGGAAAACCCCGCGACCCCCTCGGAGCCGGGATCCCCGCGGAACTCCCGGAGCGGGATCCCTGCGAGCCCCTGGTGACGGGAGCCCTGCAAATCCCTCGGAGCGGGATCCCTTGAACTCCCTCGGACGGCAATCCCTCTAAACCCCTCGGAGCGGGACTCATGCTAGTCCTTTGGGAGCCGAGATCCCCGTGAACCCTCGGAGCGGGATCCCCGTGAACCGGGCACGACTCGGAGCCAGGATCCCTGTAACCCCTTTGGGAGCCGGGATCCCTGCAACCCCTTTGGGAGCCGGGATCCCTGCGAACCCCTCAGATCAGGATCCCTGTAACCCCTTTGGGAGCCGGGATCCCTGTGAACCCCTCGGGTCGGGATCCCTGTAACCCCTTTGGGAGCCGGGATCCCTGTAACCCCTCTCGGAGCCGGAATCCCTGTGAACCCCTCGGGTCAGGATCCTTGCGAACCCCTCGGGTCAGGATCCCTGTAACCCCTTTGGGAGCCGGGATCCCTGTAACCCCTTTGGGAGCCGGGATCCCTGCGAACCCCTCGGGTCGGGATCCCTGTAACCCCTCTCGGAGCCGGGATCCCTGTGAACCCCTCGGGTCAGGATCCCTGTGAACCCCTCAGGTCAGGATCCCTGTAACCCCTTTGGGAGCCGGGATCCCTGCGAACCCCTCGGGTCGGGATCCCTGCGAACCCCTCGGGCCGGGATCCCTGTAACCCCTCTCGGAGCCGGGATCCCCGCGACCTCCTCGGAGCGAGACCCCTCGGCCCGGGCGCTGCTCCGGGCGATCTCCCCGCGCTCACCGTCCCTCCTTGTGCCCCTCTCGCAGGTGGGGCAGGATGAGGCCCCTGGACGGCTGGTGCTGGGTGGCGATGCTGCTCCTCGCCCTCTTCAGCGACGTGGCCGGCGGTCGCCGCGGGGGCGGCGGGAGAGCCGGGGGTCGCGGCGGCGGCGGGGCCGGGGGGCTCCGCGGGGGCTTCCGCGCCGTGTCCCGCGGCGGGGGCACCCCCGGGCGCGGCTCCAAGGTGGCCGGAGCCATCGCGGCCGGGGCCGCCGCGGGCTATGGGATGGGGCTGCTGGGGCGGCCGCGCCCGTCCCGCCTCGGTCACGGCATCCCCGCGGCCCGGCAGCCCCCGCCCGCGGGTGGCTTCCACGCCGCCAGCTGGCCGGACCTGGGGGGCAAGCGGGGACCCCCCAGCCGAGCCCCCCGGGACCGCGGTGGCCTCGGCCTCGCCCTGCTCTTGGCGTTCACCGCCTGCTTCGTGAGCCACGGGCTGCAGCGCTGAGCGCCGCGAGGGCACCTCGGGACCCCCGGCCGGCCCCGCCCGCCGGGATTTCTTAGTGGATGACTTTCCTGGGAGATTAGATGTGGCTTGGGGGAGGTGGAAGAGATGCTCCGCGGCTGCCTCAGTGTCCCTTCTGCCCGGAGCTGGGCAGCCATCCCAGTGCTCACGAGGACATCTGGGAGTTGGATGGATCCTGGAAACCCCCGTCTGTGCAGGAACCTACAAGAGCAAACCCAGCCCCGCAAGGACCTGGGGATATCTGCACCTGGAGTGACGCTGGAGCGGCCCCGCCAGCGCTCGGCTCTGGTTTCCCATGGCACGGCTTTTCCAAAGAAATCGCTCCTTTCCTCCCAAAAGAGCGCTGGGACTTGTGGGGAGGGGGGGGTGGGGTTTGGAAATGGACCCCTCTGCCTTGCAATAAAGTTTGGCCTTGAGACATCCTCTGCTTTTAACCAAATCCTTTGTCTTTAGCACCCGGAACAACTCCAGGAAGAGCCACATCTCCAAGGGATGCTGCGGGGGGTGAAGGTGATGCCTGGAGATAAACCCCCCTCGGTCCCGTCTCTCGGGCTTTCACGTGATCAATCCCAATCTTTAACATCCCGATCTTTAGCATCTTCTGCCCAAAACACACACAGATCTGGGACTGACCCTCTCTCAGGTGTTTGGCAGAGAGGATGTAAATCCTCCCTTGAAAGAGCTTAAAAGGAGCAGGGAGGGATGTTTTGCCCTCCAGCGGCTGCAATTTCTTCTCTGATCCCTGTCCTGGGTGCTTAAACCTTCCCTAAATCCTGGTTTAGCTGAGCAGCTCAACCACTGCTGCCAGAAAAGAAAATAAGGAAGTACTAAGTGAAAAATTTGGAATCCCAAAGAAGCTCGTGGGCAGGTATAATCACCATCCTCCAGCAGGTAAGTCCTCACTGAAAGATTTTTGAGCATGGATGTTTGTGAGAGTGTCACCTCTCCTTGGAATTGGTGTGTTTTGGGGGTATAAACATCCTTATCTTCTCCTGGGGAGGCAGGTCAGTCAGCTCTCACCTCTGTCAAGGAGTGGAAAGAGCCCTGGCTGATGGACGTTGATTTTTGGGGCTCCTTTACAACATTTTCTTAAATTTTACAGAAGTCATTTGGTTCCTGAGGGATTCAACAACATTCTGGAGCAGGGATGCATGCAAGGCCCACGGCCTTGTCCAAATCTCTGTAACCCCTGGCTTAGGAACAGCTTTTAGGCTGGACAAACCCATCCATTCCTATAATGCACTGAGGGGTTATTTCTTTTAATGTTCTTGCTTAAAATACACAACAACCCCTGCAGAACCTCCAGCCACAGCTTAGATTTGCATTTTTCCAGCATCAATTTTGCATCCAGACCCAGGTTATGCCTCAATGTCCACATCCCACGTGAGCATCCTCTGCTCACAGTCCTGAGCTCAGAAGTGCTTCAGGGGTGATCCTGAACTTCCTAAATTATGACATTCCCAAATTTTTCTTACTTTTTCTCTCCTTTTTCTCAGCGTGCAATACCTGGGGATGGATAATTTTTACACGAGAAGGACTTTTTACAAGGACGTGGAGTGACAGGAGAAGGGGGAATGGCTTCCCAGTGCCAGAGGGCAGGGAGAGATGGGATATTGGGAAGGAATCCTTCCCTGTGAGGGTGGGCAGAGACTGGGATGGCATTCCCAGAGAAGCTGCAGCTGCCCCTGGATCCCTGGAAGTGTCCAAGGCCAGGTTGGACGGGGCTTGGAGCAACCTGTGCTAGTGGAAGGTGTCCCTGCCCATGGCAGGGGGTGGGACTGGATGAGGTCCTTTCCAAAGCAAACCATTCCATGATTCCATGATACGCTCCTGTGCCCACCCAGTTTAATTTCCAGCCCCCGTAAAGGGCTGCACTGCAGGAAAAAGCCTTAAAAGCCATGAACAGCCTCATGAATCACCTCATGCTGGGAATTTTGGGGTTGTGTGGCAGCTGGGACAGCAGGGCTACTCCCGAGCCTCCCCAGACTCCAAGATCCCTCGGGATGTGCTTTTCCAGGAGAGCGGTCGCAGTTACATCAAGGCATTTCCGTGCACTTTGCTCTGAAACAGAGTGAGCTGGAAACCTCAGCCGGGTTCTGGAGTGTCCTTTGGGATCTCCAGCCTTGTAAAACACTCCAGGGCCGATTCCAGGGGGAGCTGGACGCGGGGCTGGGCTCGGCCGGGAGATGGAGCTGTTCGCCCGCCGATCCCCGACCCCGCTCCGGGCACGGCTCAAACCACCCCGGATGAGGTTCGGGCTCCCTCTTTGCGTTTCAAGCCTCTAAATCAGACTGTTCCTCCCCCAGCTCTCCGCAAACCGTGCAGCTGCGCACCAAAATTCTTCTTTTCACATTTTTTTTTTCATGCAGGAAAAATATATTCCGTTGCCTTGGCTGGATGGGAGATGCTCGTTTGTGGAGATGAGGGATGTTTATTTGTGGAGCTGGGGAATGTTATTTGTGGAGATTAGGGGTGCCAAACGCAGTGTGATGAGGGAATTGGAAGAGAGTATAAAAAAAACAAGGCTCAAAATGTTATTGTATTTATATTTGGCTTGTATTTAGTTATTATCATCCTGATAAACACTCCCCATCCTCACTTTGCAGCACAGCTCCTGCCCACACCGCAGGATTTGGAGCATTTAGCTAATTAATCTGGTTCAACAGATCACTCTGGGGGGCCAAGAGGGCTCCAGGGTTGTTGGATCCAGCTCTCCTTAAAGGACACAAAGGTTCAGACCGTGTCCCCATATCCTGTTAGAGTGTCCTCAAAAAACAGCTCCAATAATCACCCAAACCCCAATACCCCCATGAAGGGTAGAAGCACTGGGTGCTGAGTGTGCAAAGGGGGGAAATGTTATTTTTGAGCTCATTACTGCCAATGTTGGTGTTTCCCCTACTTTGGGGGGGCTGGAGCAGCTTCCCTGTGCTGGGAGGGGGAAGGAAAGATGTGGAGGCTTGGGTTAAAAATTAGCATTTTTAGTGCTGCTACCGAGGTCAAAACTTTCCCCAGGAGAATTCATTGTGCAGGTGCTGCCAGTCCCTTCCTGGAAATATCCATGTATTGACCTTGGAAAACAGAGATTTTTTTTTCTCCATTGTCTTAGGGGATTTTTATTTTTTTCCCTTCTCTTTCATGGGGATGGGCATTTTTTCCTACCTTCTTCTAGGGAATTTTTCATCCTCCCACTGGGCTGCAGCTCGTCAGTGCCAGGTCTGTTGGGGGATGGGCCCTCTGGTTGTGTGGTGGTTGGAAAATGCAACTTAAGTTGGAAATTAATTGCACTGAGACTGACTTTTGTTGAGCCTGGGCTGGCCCCACAGCGTGGGCAGCAGGGCTGAGGGGGATTCTGTCCCTCTGCCCCACTCCGGTGAGACCCCCCTGCAGAGCTGCTCCAGCTCTGGGACACCAACATGGAGCCATGGAGCTGCTGGAGTGAGTCCAGAGGAGGCCACGGAGCTGCTCCAAGGGCTGGAGCCCCTCAGCTCTGGAGACAGGCTGGGAGAGCTGGGGGGGTTCACCTGGAGAGGAGAAGGCTCCAGGGAGAGCTGAGAGCCCCTTCCAGGGCCTGAAGGGGCTCCAGGAGAGCTGGAGAGGGACTGGGGACAAGGGATGGAGGGACAGGACACAGGGAACGGCTTCCCACTGCCAGAGGGCAGGGCTGGATGGGATACTGGGAAGGAATTGTTGGCTGTGAGGGTGGGGAGGGGCGGGGCTGGAATTGCCAGAGAAGTTGTGGCTGCCCCTGGATCCCTGGGAGTGTCCAAGGGCCAGGTTGGAGCAACATGGGCTAGTGGAAGATGCCCCTGTCCATGGCAGAGGGTTGGAACTGCATGGGCTTTAAGGTCCCTTCCAACCCAAAGCATTCCAGGATTCCATGATTAAGCAGGGCTTGGGTCGGGCTTAATGCCACCGAAACAGCAAATGTAAAAACTCTTTTATTAGACAGAAATTAGAATTAGACAGAAATTAGAAAATGTTTTGTTGGACTTCAGCGACACCATTAGTGGGAGGGGAAAGGGTTAACTGAGACTGTTGGGTTGAGATTGTGGGGTTGAGGCCAAATTTGGTGTCGAAAGGGAACAAAGAGCTCCCACAGGCTGGAAAATGCAAAATGCAGCTTTTGGCTCTGGGGGATGGGCCCAGAGCTGTTTCCAGGAAGGAGGCTGATGGTGCATCTTGGCTTTATCTGTTTTAATCTGTACCAGAACACTTAGAAAAGTATCAGAACTGCAGATCCCGAGCATGCGCCGCCAGGGGTTTACAAAACATCCGCGTATCACAAAGTACGGGGAACCTCAAAGCCCTGCTTCTCCAGCGGGTATCCCGAAAGATTCCTCTCTATCTGTGTGTATATATATATATATATATTTATATTTCTTCACTTAGCTTACACTGATGCAAAAAAAACAACAACTCATTTAGGACGGTGTCATTCAGTGCCTTGCAAAAAAAAAAATACAGGAGATATTAAATAGAACTGGGTCAAACAAGCATTGCAGATGCTGCGGGTCCCCCACGACCCGGCTCATGAGAAGCAAGAATTCCACCTGCTGCTTCCACGTGCCACAGAAATTACTCACAAGTGTGGTTTTTATGAAGCATCTCGCATCCCAGGCTTGTTTTTCCTGGTGCTGTAACTCTATGATTCAGCTGATTTAAGTCTCTTGCTAAGTGTTTGACCCGCCCTGAGCATCCTTTTGGCTGCATTTTAACTTCCTCTAGGTCAAGGTGCTGGAGTATGAGTGTGACTTGTCACCTATAGCATCCAAAATAGCTTTTTCTCAGGCTGTAACACACCATTTTGGGGGTATTTTGGGCATTCAGCAGCACTTTTTGCCTTTGGCAGGCTGAGAAAGACCGACCACCGGCGCTTTGGCCTCGCCGAGGGGGGGAATAAAAAATGACCTTATTTTGGTGTGTTGCTGCAGGAGGGTTTTGCAGCATGCAGAGGTGTGGGAATATGTACATGGGGAAGGGGTTTTTTTTAGGATTAAAGGGTTAAAATTGCAACCTGGCAGCTTGTTGCTTGAAAACCTCATATCTGCCCCTATCCTGGGGGATAGAGGTGCTTGGGTGCCCCAGGGAAAGCGGTGGCAGCGGGCCTAAGGGGGTTAAATAAAACCCTGCTCATTAGCAAAGGGCATTTTTGGAGATGCTCTTGCAAGGATGCCAAGGAGAGGTCCCCTCTGCCTGGTCCCTCTCGGGGTGGCCCCGAGGAGGGGGAGGTGGTGAAGGCCGTGTTTTTTGGGGTACATCCAGCTGTCCTGCCTCACTGGGAACGTGTTTGGAGAGGAGAAGGAAATTTTCATCCAGTTGCCTAAACCAGAGACAACCCCAAGGAAGCGATGGGGGTGATGGAGGTGGACCCCAAAGAGCTGATGGAGGTGAATCCCAAGGAGCTGATGGAGGTGAACCCCAAGGAGGTGACGGGGAGCGCCGGCGCCCGCGCGCCCCAAGGGCTCTTCACCGACGACGACCGCAAGCAAGAACAGGGAGGGTTGGGGGTCCCCACGGGGACACGGGTGACATCTCAAAGCCGTGGGATCCCGGGATCCATCAGTGCATGGCGAAGAGGACGAGGAGCAGGAGGGCGGCGAGCGAGGCGTCGGCGAGGTGCAGCCGGATGCCGTTGGCCAGGCGGTACTCGCGGTACTGCTGGATGCACATCTCCCGGATCACCTTGGTCACCACCCTGTTCTCCAGCTCCACCTCCGTCTGGTTCACGGCCTGCCCGGCGTCCGAGGCGTTCTTCTTGGCGGCGGGGCCGATGCTGTGCTCGGTGACGGTGATGTTGAAGCAGTCGGCCACGAAGACGTCCTGCGGGACGTAGCCGCCGTAGTCGCGGTAATACACCTGGTTGGGGTAACGCGCCGAGTTCTCGTTCCACCAGCGGTACTCGTCGGGGCTGTCGAAGCGATAGTGCATCCCCGACATGGCCTTGCCCATGGCGTAGCCCCCCAGCCCCCCCACCACGGCGCCCGCCGCCGCCGCCCCCGCCACGTGCTTGAAGTTGGTCTTGGGTTTGGGAGCTTTCCACGGCTTCTGGTTGTGGTAGCTGCCCCCGCTGGAGGGGTTGTAGCCCTGGCCCCAGCCTGGGTAGCCAGGGTTGTGGGGGTAGCCTGGGTTGTGTGGGTAGCCGGGATTGTGTGGGTAGCCAGGGTTGTGGGGGTAGCCCGGGTTGTGGGGGTAGCCGGGCTGGCGGGGGTAGCTGGGCTGGCGGTGGCTCCCCGTGCCCCACGTGCCCCCGCCGGGTTTGCCTTTGCCCTTCTTGGAGAAGGCGACGTCGGTGCAGATGCCGAGGAGCAGGACCACCAAGAAGCAGGTGAGCAGCAGCCTGGCCATGGCTGTGGAACCTGAGGACACAAGGACAGGGAGTGTCAGGGCAGGAGGCAGAGACCCCCGTCTAAAACACACTTCATCCCCCTAAATCTGGCTGCAGAATAAACAGCTTTGCACTTAAACACATATTTATCTCTCCCGCAAAGTATTAATCCTCCCCCCAAAAATATATATATATTTTATATGTATATATTTATTTTGTTATACATATATATCCCCCCACGGGTTTTCGGCAGGTAACGGCAATTTTAAGCAGTGAAAGAAAAACCTCCTGGAAAAAAAAAATGCTTTGACTACTTGGGAGGTAAAACCCCACTTGTCAAACCTGCTCTGTCTAACCAGATGACATAAATGGGATTTCTGATGCGCCAGGATCAATGCAGTGAATGGATCCAGCCCAATCCCAAAGCTTTTGCATTACCCAGTGCTGCCAGGAGGGCAACGCCCAGCCCGGCCCCAGAGGTTTTATATTCCCAAGGAACAGAATTCAGCGTATTTTGCCCAAATCCCTGTTAATGTGCAACAGGCCTGAAGTGAAAACCAACATTTTTTGAGTTTAACATGTTTGCAATTATCCCTTACTCAGCGTTCCCTGCTGGCATTCCAGGGACATGCCAGGAATCTCCCACATCAGCTGGTGGGCTGGCAAGGCTGAAATCCTATTTAACGAGCCATGTGCAAAATCCAGCCTGTATAACACACACCAGGTCTGCAAATCCTTTGGAAAGCACCTCCAGGATTCCTTTGGGTGCCTCCCTGCAAAGCCAAGGGCACCAAATTGCTGCTCCCCCCGTGTTTAATATGTGAGTGCACCATAGCAAAGAGTTTTTCCATCCTTCCTGAGCCTGAGCTATCCCCCAAAATCCCACGCCAGGATGCTGGGTAGGGCGAGAGAAGCCTTCTCAGTGTGGGTGGGTGTTTCACAGCATCCTTGGATGTGCTTTCTGGCTCCTGTTACAGTAAGAAACAATTAAATGTTAAGTCCTAAATGCTTTTTTTTTTTTGCAGCAACTAATGGACCCACTTCCTTAAAATTCACCCCTTTTCCCAGGGATAACCCCAATGCAAGTAGGAGGTGATGGTCTCTCTTGAGATATCACCCTTAACAGCCAAAGAGGCCAAACAACCCACTGTTTAAACCAGAAATTCTTCTGTTGCGACCTAGATATGGTTTTATGGGCTACAAAAAGCAAATTAATCTCTCCTTGGGTTCAGATAATGATGTTTTTCTCTCCACGCTCCCTAAAATCTGGTCTTATGTCAAGAAACGTTTGATTTAAAGCCTTTTAAACGTCTATGTTTGGGTGAGATCGTTTGCAAAAGGCCTGAATGAAAGAGCAGGGAAGATGCACAAGCCTGTCCCTGGTGATGGGGAGGAATTCCAGGCTTGGGCTGCCTGCTCATGGAAAAATCTGGGTGCAAACCACCCTCTTTGGAGTGGGTTTGCTGCCTCCTCACCCACCCGCTGGGGGCAGGGATGAGATCAGGGGGTTAAAAATAGCTGAAAGACACGGTAGAAACAACAAAACCTGGGTGAAAATCAGGAAATGAGGGGGGGAGACAGAAAAAATGGCAATTTTTAATTTTTTTTTATTTGAGATATCACTCCCCACAGTGAGTTCCAAGGGGGAAAAATCAGCCCCCGGATGAAAACAGGTTATGGCAAAGCCCTGGAGGATGTTCCAGCCCAGCAGCTCTGACCTGCTCCTCCTCTAATTGCCTTCGCAGAGCTGAGCTCTGATAAACAGGGCGAAGGCTCGTTAGCGTCGCGCTAATTAACCAGCCCTGAGCTTCACCCCGAATAAAGCGGTTCCCTGGCAAAAACCCGGGGCTGATGGGCACCAGGAGCTGCTTCCCCGGGCTTGGAGCTGTGATCCCTCTGCTCGGAAATAACATTTCTGCTGTGACCATAATATCGATATTAAATTATGCCATCGAATGGCTTCGTAGGTATTTTGCCCTGACTCTGTTTAACCTTCCTCTCCTCTCTGCGGATGTGGGAAATGAGGAATTAATTCAGGTGGTTTAGACCGGGGCGGTTTCTCTCCGTGCTGGAGAACGGGAGGAATTCTGTGCTCCTTCAGGGCACAGGGGGAGTGGAAAATGGAGGCTGCGAGGAGGGATCAGGAGCAGCAATTACGTGCTCAGGGTCGGCAAGGAGGAGGTTTCGGGTTTAGAGGGGAAAACCAACACCCTGGTGCCAAAACAACTGTGGAAATAACCTTGGTAAGGTGCCCGTGGTGAGGGTGGGGGAGGAAGCAATGGGAGGTGTGGAAGGTGGAGGTGGGAAGATGCTCGGGAATGGGGGGGTCCGGACGCTCCTGGCGATGCTGGGAATGTCTCGGCTCGTCGGGGATGGAAATTCCAGGTCGGGGGTTTTGGGAAAGGGGGCTGCAGGCTGGCAGTTTGCTCTCTGAAAATGTCACCTCTAGTTTTAGAAATCCTCCCCCCTCCCCTTTTTTTCTGTTAATTCCCCAAATATAACGGGGGAGCAGCTGGGAGACGAGGGAAAGGACAAAACCCTCCAAGGAAAAATTCCCCGCCGGCATCGGCGCTGAACAAGCACGGAGTAAACAAGCACCGGGCGAAGCCGAGCTCTGGCTCTTAAGGAGACGCTGGAAATGTCTATTTTTAGGCAGCGATGGCAGGGAAAGGAGGCAGCTCCCGATCCCCGCGATGCTGCTCGGCCTTCAAACCCCCCTCGCCCCTGGGTTTATCCCACCCGGAGCCGCCGCGTCCCGTTTTCCCCGGCACTCACCGGCCGGGAGCTCCTTCCCTGCTCGGCTCGAGGTGATTCAGCCTCAGCAGCTCCGGGGAGGAATAAATAGCGAGAGGGAGGAGCTGGGGCTGCGCAGCCCAGCCCTGCACAGCCCGCCCGGGCTCCAGCCCCGTCCTTCCCCAGGGAATACCGCGGCCGGAGCCCCCAAAACTGGGCTTCGCCCCAGAGCAGCCCTCCCGGAGCATCCCGGAGTGGGGAGCAACGCCGGAGGCCAAATGAGTGCTTGGAGAAATGGCAGGGATGGGGAAATCTTGGAAAATCGCAGGGCTCGAATGGTTTTATTGGAGAAATGCCAGGGTTTGGGGCTGGTTTGGAAATCCTGGAATATTGCGGCGTTTGGATTTTGTGCAGAAGAAATATCAGGATTTGGGGCTTGCTTGGGAATCTTGGAATGGTTTATTGGAGAGATATCAAAGGGATCAGCAGGGTTTGGGCCTGGTTTGGAAATCTTGGAATATTGCAGCATTTGGATGGTTTATTGAAGAACATCAATGAGGCCAGCAGGATTTGGGGTGGGGTTGGAAATCTTGGAAAATCGCAGTGCTTGGATTTTTTTATTGAAGAAATACGAGGGTTTGGGGCTGGTTTGGAAATCTTGGGAAATCACAGAGTTGGATTGTTCGTTGAAGAATATCAATGGGATGAGCAGGTTTGGGGCTGGTTTGGGAATCTCATGGTTTCCTTTCTCTGGGAAAGGAGAGGATGCTTTCAACACTTGCTGGCTGCAGCTCCAAACCCATTATCCATTATCCTGTGAAACAGGGAGCTGTTCTGTGGATTGATGGAGCGGAGATAAAACAGGCTCAGACTTGTGGGAGAAAGGAGAAATCTGCCTTCAGAGTTTGTCTCACTCCAGAGGGGGAAAACTCACTCCTGCAGTCACAGTTTCTGTTGAGTTATCCTGATATTTAATGGGAGGAAACACCACAGAGGGCAACTAAATTTCCCTGGGGTGCTCATGGCAAACTGGGGCTTTTTCAGAGGGTAAGAATGGAATATACAGGGACCTAAAGAGCAGGATGGGGAGTTTTCCCATCCTTTAGGGTTAGGATGGGCTGTAATAAACAGTTGGAGTACAGAGAAACCTGGGCTGGTTGTGTGGAGGTTGGGAGATGCAAATAAAGCTGGAAATTAATTGCACTGAGAGTGATTTACATCAGGCCTGGGCTGATCCTGGGGGGATTCTGTCCCTCTGCCCCATCAGGTGAGACCCCACCTGCAGAGCAGCTCCAGCCCTGGAATTCCCAACATCAGAAGGATTTGGAGCTGCTGGAGTGAGTCCAGAGGAGGCCACGGAGCTGCTCCAAGGGCTGGAGCCCCTCAGCTCTGGAGCCAGGCTGGGAGAGCTGGGGGGGTTCACCTGGAGAGGAGAAGGCTCCAGGGAGACCTGAGAGCCCCTTGCAGGGCCTGAAGGGGCTCCAAGAGCTGGAGAGGGACTGGGGACAAGGGATGGAGGGACAGGACACAGAGAATGGCTTCCCAGTGCCAGAGGGCAGGGATACATGGGATATTGGGAAGGAATTGTTGGCTGTGAGGGTGTGGAGAGGCTGGGCTGGAATTCCCAGAGAAGTTGTGGTTGCTCCTGGATCCCTGGAAGTGTCCAAGGCCAGGTTGGACGGGGCTTGGAGCAACCTGAGCTAGTGGACTGTGTCCCTGCCCATGGAATGGGATGGGTTTTGAGATCCCTTCCAACCCAAAACATTCCAGGATTTTATGATTTTAACTCAGCCACTGATGCAGCCAAACTTCTCCTGAGGTTTTGCTGGGCCAGGAATGTCCATCCCAGCATTGCTCCCACCCCTGGACCACAGAGCACATCTGGCTGTAAAGGGGATTTTACCCTGATGCTCCGTTCCCTTGTTTATCCCTCTGGCTGGATTATGTTAAAAAATTAAAGTGATTTCTGTCTGGTAGGGAAATGGCCTGTACTGGGAGCTTGAGCTGTGCTGGGAAGAACTGGATATTAATTTCTGGAGGAGAAAATTAAAATAACAGGGCAGGATTAAGGTGTGTGAGCCTGTCAAGGCTCTCTCCTGCAGGAGATTTTTATTCCATGTGTGAATGGTTCAGATGGTTCCTGATTCCCTGGTTTGGGTTCTAATACTCTTCCCTGGGATGTCTAAAATCCCAAGTCAGGAAGGGAAAGAAATACAACACTGAGAACGAGATGTTTGGGATTAATCCATCCGCAGCTTCTAAAAATAATGATTTTTCTGTTCTAAAATATTTTGAAGGAAGTTTTGGTCTTGTTTGGTGAAATACAGAAACTCTGTTAGATCCCAGCTGCAAATGGAGCAGAAGCAAACTATGGATTATTAATTAATTTTTAATTTATCCTGGAAGTTGCAGGGCTAAACACACCCAGCCCAGTGTATCCAGGGCTTCTCTTTAGTGGGGCCATGTGAGTTTTTAGCTTCTCAGCAGGGTAAAATTTCTCTCAGCTTCAAGGCAGGAGCTGCATCGATCTCCACTGGAGGTTTGGCCTTTCTTCATCCACAGGGGATGGTGGAAACACAACAGGCTCTGTGCCAGCTTAGAAATCATTAATGGGATGAGTTTTTCTCGTAAGGGATGGAAAATGCTGACTTTGGGTTAATGGTGAGCTGGGAAAGGGGGTGGGTTCATCTCCTTCACTGCTCCTCATTGATCTTTAAATTTTTTTTATGGCTTTAATTCACACAAAACACTTTTATTCACATAACTCTGGGCTTACTTGGAGAAGCAGCTGCAGCTTGTGAGAGTCTGTGAGGGATTTCCTGGGGTTTTGGGGTAATCTGGTGGGGTTTGGAGGGGGGGATGGAGTCCCACAGTCTCACCCCATCCCACTGTCACTCCCTGGAGCTGGCAAACAGTCTGGGCTCAAGCTCATCCCATCTCAAATCCCACTAAGTTCATCCAGAAACACCTTTGAACCCTCCAAATGCAAAAATAATTGGGAGTAAGTGCTGTGTTCAGAGAGTTAACGGAATGTGTTTTGCAGAACTTGGTTTGCTTTCCAGCCTCACCACAGAATAGGCTCTTCAAAGTAAAACTCCTCGATTTGTCTTGGGATCCAGATGTCTCTGTAATATTTGGCTCCTGCCTGGATGGTGGGAGCCTTACAGAGGAAAGGTAATTTGGGGGCTGAATGGGGTGATGGCAGCCCAGGGAAGGAAAGCACTGGGGGCACTTCCTTCCCTGCCAGAAGGAAAGATGCCCCTCAGGTTGTTCTTTCCCATCTCAGTGTGTAGTTAAAACATTGAAATTTTATTAGGGTGTTTCATTTTTTTTGGTGGCAAAGGCTTCATTGCACACCTGGGGTGAAGCTGTGCCAGGGCTGCAGCCCTGCAGAGCCCAGGAAGGAGAAAGGAGAGAAAAGAAATGTCATTTTTGGCTGATTTTTAGTGGAAGAGGGTCTTGATCAGAACCAACTGCAGGATTACACAGCTCATGGGTGGTGTTTCTCCTTTGCTCTTGACAGCCTTAATTTTACCTGTAAAAAGAAAAAAATAAGATAGAAGGATTTAAAAAGGATAAAAGGTGCTCAAGGTCAGGTTGGATGGGGCTTGGAGCAACCTGGTCTGGTGGGAGGTGTCCCTGCTCATGGGAGGGGGTGGCACTGGATGGGCTTTAAGGTCCTTTCCAACCCAAACCATTCCAGGATTCCATGATGGCATAAATTTTTAGCCTTTTCCATGGATGAAATCAGGCCAGGAGGAAAAACTGGCAGGAGCAGGGTGTTGGATCCACACACTCCCAGGATATCAGTGGTTGTGTAACCTGTGATGGAAAAGAGGAGAAGTCCCAGCAATTCCCCAATCCCAGAGACACGTCAGGGCATGAGGAATGTGCCAGGGGAGGAACCACAGAGGGGAAAAATCCATCCAGCCAAACTTTCCATCCAGCACCTCCTGTTGCTTCCAGGAGGGGTTTTCTTCTTGGCCAGAGGCAGCTCTGCTGCAAAGCCAAGGATTTCATGGAAAAAAGGAATCAGTCTGTGGCTCTGCAGTCAGGGAGCTCATTGATGCTTGGGGGGGGGGGGGGTTGTCCCTTCCATGTGGATCTGCTTCCATCAGCACTGATGTCATTTTGGAACAGGATCCACGGGCAGATGTGACTCACAGGCACCAGGGCCCTGCCAGCACCTTCCTGCTGCTGGGAGGCTCCAGGGAGAGATTATTAAAGGTGGTTTTGGAGGGAGAAAGCAGCAAATAAGGCAAAGCTTTTCCTTGTTGTGCTTCAGAGACAAATGGAGGAAGCAGATGAGCCAAATTAATTTATTATTCATTTCTTTTCCTTGGGACTGGCAAGTGAAATTTGGAATATTGGGGGCTGCAAACACCCTCCTGCTCTTCATTGTTGGACAGTGTCTTAAAGGGACTCCAAATACTCATCCATGGGGTTATAAATGTTCATCCATGGGGTAAAAATGTTCATTATAGGGTTATAAATGTTCATCCATGGGGTTATAAGTGTTCATTATAGGGTTATAAATGTGCATCCATTTTTTAAAAAATGTTCATCCATAGGGTTAAAAATGTTCATCCAGGGGGTTAAAAATGTTCATCCATGGGCTTATAAATGCTCATCCATAGGGTTAGAAGTGTTTATCCATGGGGTTATAAGTGTTCATCTATGGGGTTATAAGTGTTTATCCATCAGTTTGTAAATGTTCATAAATAGGGTTAAAAATCTTCATTCATAGGGTTAATAATGTTCATCTGTGGGATTATAAGTGTTTACCCATCAGGTTATAAATGTTCATTCATGGAGTTAAAAGTGCTAATCCATGGGGTTATGAATGCTCATCCAGAGGGGTTGTAAGTGTTCATCCCTTCGGTTATAAATGTACATCTGAGGGGTATTAAGTGTTTTTCCACCAGGTTATAAATGTCCATCCAGCTCTTCAATCTGATTGGGAGTAAAATAACTCTGCTCATGTGCTCGTTGCTATTCCAGGCAGGAAAAGCTCCTTAAGGATGGGAGGAACCCTCCCCTCCCCTCCCTGACTCAGGGTGATGCCTTCCCAGTGATGCACTGAGGCTTTGGCAGAGAACCTGCCTGGGATACAGCTCCTAAAAATGGGCCTTTGACCTCTCCCAGGCATGGCAGCATCACCTAGGTGCTATAGAAGGCAAAATAACAGCTTTCTATTAAAATAAAATAAAGTAAAATTAAATTAAAACAAAAATAAAATAAAAAGATAAAATAAATTAAAAATACATTAAATTAGATCTAATAAATAAATAAATAAATAAATAAAATAACAGAATAAAATGAAATGCTTATTTGGAAATACTTTCTCATTTTGGAATAAGAACTGATAATATAAGTGCTTCGAAATGCAAAAAAAGAAATCAGGTTTGTCTGTTTGAGCCTCCAACTGGATTGATTTGTGGGAGATGGGAGAAGTCAGTCCCACTTGTTGAAGATATTTGGTGTCTGCTCCAGTTTCCTCCCAGCACTGGATTTAAAAATAACCTTTCCCAGTGCCTTGGGACCAGGACACGAACAATCCCCTGCTGTGTTTGGGAAAAGGCCGTAACCCCGCCTGGAAAGGGCTCCTTCTGTCCTTGGCGTCAACAAACCTCCTGTTCCTCACGCAGGGCAGCGTTTGGGCTCCTCCAGCACACGCTGTCCCTCCCCAGAGCTCCAGGAACAAACCCTTTCCCAGCCGTGCCCAGACCCAGCTCCCCACAGAGCAGCGCCTTCCCCGCCTGGCTCCTGCGCAGGAAAAGCTGAATATCCCTGTTTTCCTTTCCTGGAGCGGGGTTTGCAAGACATGACTCACCGGGAGGTTTTCCTCTCCTTCTCTCCCGTTTATTTTTACCCTGCAATCCCCTTTCTGGGCTCGGAGCCACCCGGGGGTGACACGATGTGGCCGGGCTGAGGTCACCCCGTCAGAAATAACCGCGGGCACACCCGGGCTGGGTGAACACGCTCCAGTGTGGGATCCCTCATCCCCGGGAGCTCAGATCCTGCTCTGGGAAACTGCTCCTCTCCCAGAATTCCTCAGCTGTGAGCCCAGAGCTTGTAGGAAAGTGTGGAAATTCAGGCTGAGGGATTTAAATGTACTCCCAAGCAGAGACAGGAGCAGCTTTTGGAGGTGTGATGGATACAGGGATAATATCCTTGGGCTCTTCCCGGCTGGGTTGAGTTGGGAAAAGGACAGGAGAAATCGGTTCTTGGGGCTCCTTGTGGATTTCTGACTGGGTCGAGTTGGGAAAGGAGCAGGAAAAATCAGTTTTCATAGTGGGAAAATGGGCTGTGGGTGAGCTGGAGAAAGCTGAACCCCAGGAAATGCAGGTAATTGCCTGGTTTTTATTTAAAAATAAACTGAGTCGACCGATAGACTGAAACAAGGACCAGGCTGGAGAGGGAGAAATATTTTTTAAATATTATTTTTAAAATATTTTTCTAAAATTTCTTTTTAAAATATTTATTTTTAAATATTTATAATATTTATATTATATTTATAATATAATTAAAATATTTATATTTTAAATATTTATTTTAAAATATTTATATTCGAATATTTATTGTTAAAATTTAAAAATTATTTTAATTTTAATTTAATGTAGATTTAATTTTTATTTTATTTTAATTTTATTTTAATTTTCTCTTTTACTTGTTTGAATTTTAATTTAGAATTTATTTTTACATTTTAAAAATGTATTTTAAAATATTTTTTAAATTATGCTTTTCTCTTACACATCTAATTTTGGTCCAGGATTTTGCCTTGTTTATTCACCTGAAAACAAAACAAGCTTTTACCTCCCCTGACCTGGTTTCTCACTCACATGCTTGGTGAGGATGAGATGATTAAATCCAGCTGGCTCACAAAATAGTTGTGTAAATCCTCTTAGATGAGCTGGGGAGGATGTTTCCACTCAGATTTTCCCCTCTCCCTCCATGGAAAGTGTTCCCAGGGCAGGGGTTTTGTGGGGTTTCATCCCCTTTTGCTCTGGGTGTAAATGAGAACAAGCAAAGACAAATTGAGCATGGGAAATGTATGTTGAGGGAAATCGGGTCAGATTTTTAGGATTAAATGATTTCCCATGGGATGTGCCCCCCCCATCCCTTTTGGAGCATCTTCCAGCTGGGATGTTGCCCCAGGATGACACATGACTCTGTCCAAAGCCTTCCTTTCCCCTAAAGCAACAATTTCAAGGCTTGTGGTTTATAAATGTACCACGGGGACCTTTATACACCAAATATCCCAGCATTAGATGTCAAATCTGCTCCTTTTCAGGCCCTTTTTTCTTGGAAAGGGAGCTGCTGCTGAGGAACAGCTTTGCCATCAGCTGTGTGGGAGCAGGAACAAACCCACAGTCATTGTCTGGCACGAGGAAAAGCCCAGGGAGAGACTGGGCTGCTCTGGAGATGCTCAAGATGCTCCTGTGGAGTTGTCATGGGTACGATGCTCATCTCCATGGCTACAGGGGAATGTGAGGGATGTGGGAACGGTGCTGGGAGCTGAAATGCTGCACGTTCTCTCTCAGCTGGTGTAAATAAATAATGCTTGGAACCATCCAAGAGCTTTATTTCCAGGGTTAACAGCTGGGTTTTAGCTGGAGCCTGGGGACAGCTGAGATTCCAAACGGTTTTATTTATGAAAAACTGAGATTTGCAGCATCTCCCCTGAGGTGTTTCCGTGGTGGATTCCCTGGGGATCCAAGTGTGATGCACTCAGAGGAGGCTCAGGGGGTTTTACTCACCCTTAGCCAATGTGATTGAAAATCCCAGATAACATTCCTGCTTCTGAGCCAAGATTATGTGACGGGAATGGCTCCCTGAGAAATAAAGTCATGTACAGATAGGGCAGTTCAGTTTTGACAGGGATATGGAGAAGGAAACATTTTGAAATGAGGTGGGGTTTTTTCCCCAGTTAACAATATTTTGGATAAAACCAAAGATTATGCACAGCAGGACCATCTAGTTAATACAGTCTGGATTTTGGATGTGCCAGTTTCGGGGGATGAGTGGAGAGACATCAGAGCCAACAGTTCTCCTGAAGGATTTCTCCTTAATTTTATCTCTAACTTCACCAAAGCAGGTCTCAGGCTGCATGGAGAACACCAGGACAACAGAAGTCATGGTCCATCTGTGCAGAGGGCTGGGATTCCAGGGGAAGGAGCCCACAGGCTTTTCAGAGCCTGGGATTGCTGTGACCTCGGTGCCCTCAAAAGGAAAAATCCAGAGGTACCAAGCACAGGATGCAAAGCATTTTATCTGGTGATGCTTCAAGAGGATGGAGAATGGTTTAGATGATGAAAAGAATGGTTTAGATGATGAAAATAAACCTTGTTGTGAGTTTGGTGGGAGGAGCACCAGAGGGCAAAGCCCGGCTTGGGAAATGTTTTACTCCATGATGGGCAAAGAGAATTTTTTCTCGCCCTGTGATTATCCCCAAAGCTGCCTCTGACTGAAGGACACAACAGGAAAGTGCCCTTTCCCAGTAGCTCTGTCGACCTTGGCTTGGTTTGCAGAGCATTTCTCAAGCCCAGAGGGACCCTGAGTACAAAACAATGATCAAAAGGCAAAAAAGGGAGGAGATTCCATTTGCAGCAGAGGATCAGGGCTGGCTGCTTATCCCGAGCTCACTCTGGGTTTGTTTCACAGGATCATCCTGAAAGCAAAGCCTCATCCAGAGCCATTAAACAGCAAACAATGATCAACACTAATAAAGCAACACAGTTTATTGTTCCCCAAACTTTATTCTGGCCTGAAAAATCTGTGCCGTCCAAAATATTCTCATGGCATCAAAATTCCAAGGAGTTTTTCATGTTAAAAACAAAGGAAACTGGAGCAAAGCCTCTGGGACTTGGATTCTCACAAAGCTGAGCTTGTTTGGGAATTTGGGTTAAGGAGTCAGTAGGTAATTCATGGCTCAAAAAAAATGGGATTTTGGTATAATTACATAACTCCTCAGCTGAGATTAAATGAAATTTAAGATGAGATCTTATTCCTCCCTCAGTAATTGCTGGAGCTCTGCTGCACAGAGAGCTTGAAAATTAACATTTTGGGGATGGGAATGAAATTCTGAACAACTCTCCATGGCAGCTGGTTTGTATCTAAGCTTCCTGAGCTGTTTTTAGGGGATGATGAGAAGAACAGATGGAAGAGGTCATGGATCCTTTTTCTGGAGGAAAAAGGGAGGTTGGTGTTCATTGAAAAATAGGGAGAAAAGAAGGGAAACAAAAAACAATGGTAAAATTGGATACTATTGTAATTGCAGGAATAGACTGATTCTGGCAAAACTGGCTGCACTTTTCCTGTGTTTCTCCTTAGTTCCGGGAATAGAGGAGAACAATTTGGATCCTGAAATAGGTGTTGTGGGGGAAACACACCCGGGGTGAGCAGAGATGCCAACCCAGGCAGAGTTGCTGCCTCAAGCCTTTGAATTATTAATTGGGATCTATTAATTATAGACACTTCTGGGGTCAGTGGGTGCAGCACAAGGAAGGTGAGGTGTCCCAGGGTTTGAATTCCAAGAGGAGGATTTGAGAAGGGAAGTGGTTTAATCAACACCAGTTTGGTTCAGTCTTTAGAAGTTGCCCAGCACAGATCCAGACAAACTGAGATAGGAAAAAAAACTCTCTGACAGAGGGGACACCCACTTTTCATGAAAAAAATACTTTTAGGAGCTGGAAACGAGTTGATTTCAGTCTTTAATTTATTAATACAAATAATCAAGCAGACAGAAGGTGCCTGTGTGGGGTGGGAGTGGAGGTTAATCATAAATCATGACCTGGCTTTGGGTGGGGAATTATAATCCAGCTTGTCCTCACTTTTTTTTTTTTTTCAAAACCAAAGTGCCCTCCAGGTGGCTTAGAACAATTTTCTGGATTATTCCTTGGTGATTTACCATTAACTCAAAGTTCTTCACATTTTTAATCCACCTACCTCCCAGGGAGGGAGCAGAGATAATGCAGTGCTGACCATACACATAATATGCATCTATTTTGGGGTGAATCTCCCTGTTATTCATTATTTATCTGTTATTTATTGTGACCCACCTACAAGAAATGATTTTAGGAAGAAAAAACAGATGAATTCACTTTGTTTGTTTGTTGGCCTTGAAGTTCTTTTCCAACCTAAACAACTCTGTGATTTTGTGATTTTTTTAATCAATGGATGAACTAAATAAATATTATTGCTTTTATGTTACTTAACATTTAAAGCAGATAATCCCTGTGCTCTTCTGCACAACAAAGTGGGTATTACTGTGTTTAAAACGTAACACTGCCATGGAGAGGGGCTTATAAAAACGAGGCAGACCTTCCCTTTTTAATTATCTCAGCGTTTCATGACTCTAAGCCTTCAAAATACATCAAGCTGGGAGCAGGAAAGTCAGGAATGTATTTCCTGATTGAATCCCAGGTATGAACATCACTTTCCCCCACCACCAACCCTCCTCTGACCACAAAATACTCCGTTTTAAAGCTGATTTTTGCACATGACGCCATCAGGCGTTTTCCAGATGGGCCGAGGGCATCCCTGGAAATGGGGGTTCCTGCAGAAATCCTCCTTCGGGCTTCAACTCCCTAAATCCCTTTGGAAAAAGCCTTTCCAATACTGACCTCTGCAGGCGAGGAACCGCCTAAAACCAGCTGACTCTGGGCAACAATAACCTAAATAATACATAAACCAGGTGTTTTCTGCTGGCTGTGGGTAGGAAGAGCCTTTTAATAATGCATAAAAAATGGGGCACTTCTCTCTTGGTTGGCAAACAGAGACTATTTCGGGGAGGGAGATCCTGGGAAATCCTCGTTTGGTGGATCTGCAAACTCCTGTATGGATTTTGTAAATAATTTGCTGGTTGGACAAAGCAGTTTGAAACGAGGGGATGAAGGATATGAAAGAAAAGCAGGAATTTCATGCCATAAAGGTATAAATTGGGAGGCAAAGCCCTGCCTGGGCTTCCCTGGGAGCAGGGGAAGAGCCCCCTGACCATGGCAAGGGGAGGGAACGATGGATCTTTAAGGTCCCTTCCAACCCAACCCATTCCATGACTGACAACACAGCAACCCCCATTGGCCTGTAGTTTTGCCCCTGAGCCCCCAGCTCTAATTAAGCTTCAATTCAGCTGTAATCCTGAGGGCAGGAGAGCCCTGAGCCCTACAGTGGGAGGGGGTTTTGTGCTCTGGATCTTGTGAGGATGGAGTCGGGGGTCCCGTGGGCCACTACCCGGGACTTGGCCCATTCACCTCCTCAGCCCCGGAGCCCCCTTGGATCCAGCCCTGGAGCCCCCTTGGCCCCAGAGCCCCCTCAGCCACAACCCCAGCCAAGACCCCCATAGCCAGGGTAATTCCTCAGCCTTGGAGCCCCCATTCAGCCCCTGAGCCCCCTCAGTCCCTGAGACCCCTCAGCCATGGGCTCCCCTCATCCCCAGAGCCCACTCAGCCCCAAAGCACCTCCAACCCCAGAGCCCCCTTGGCCCTGGGCCCCCCCAGCCACAACCCCAGCCCTGGAACCCCCTCAGCCCCAGAGGCCTCCTTGGCTGTGCCCCCCCCCCTCAGCCTTGGAGCCCCCTCACCCCCAGAGCCCCTTGAACCCCAGAGACCCTCAGTCCTGTAGCCCCCTCAGCCCTGGAGCCCCCTCAGCCCTGGAACACTCCTCAGCCCCAGAGCCCCCCTTGGCTGTGCCCCCCCTCAGCCCTAGAGTTCCCTTGGTCCCAGAGCCCTCTTGGCCCTGGAGCCCCCTCAGCCACAATTGTGGCCCTGAAGCCCCCCTTGGCTGCAGAAATTCCTCAGCCTCAGAACCCCCTCAGCCCCAGGGCCCCCTCAGAACGGTTCCCTGTGGAAAGCAGGGAGATGGAGGGTGCAGACAAAGGAATCAGTAGTGGGTTTGGCTGGGAAGGGCTTTAATGTGTCCCACAGTGCCCGGGGGTCCCGGGTGTGGGGAAGTGTTGTGGGGCAGTGGTGGGTGTCCATCCTTGGGGGTCTGTGAGGGGTGAGCTGGTGGTGAGAGAGAAATGGGGACCCTTCCCGTGCACCCTGGATCAGCCAGGCTCTGGGAGCATCCCTGAGGGGTGCTTAGACCCCAAAGGGTGCAGAGGAGGGACCCCAAATTCCACAGAGCACTCCTCAACAGGGAAGGATGTCACACCCGAAACAACTCCGAGGAAGAGATGTCACAGGGATCTGAAGCCCTGCAAGATGTCAGAGGGATCCAAACCCTGCAGTGGTTGGGCACAGGTTTCGTGGGAGCTCATGGGGTGTGAGGCACACTCAGCAGACCCCCATCCTACAGCTTGAGTGCCGTGACACGGGGAATGTGGAAGGGACAGGTCTCCTCTGAGCCTGTAGAGCTGCAAAGGAGAAGAAAACATGGGGGGGTTGTCAAGGAAGAACTGAATTCCCCCTTCCCTCTGTCCTCCTACAGCCCACCCTGTGCCCACCCCGTGCCCACCACTCACATGAGCCGGTTGCGGATGGGGCGGAAGTGTTTGGTGAGTCTGATGGCAAAGATGATGTTGGGGATGAGAAAGAAGGTGCAGCAGCCCAGGCTGAACCAGAAGGCATTCTGCAAGGAGAGAGCACGGGGGTCCTGCTGAGCTGTGGGGAAGGGGCAGCCCCCAGGCTCTGGGGGAGCTTGGGGAGTCATGGAATCACAGGATATGTTGAGTTGGGGGGGACTCACAAGGACCATCAATCCAACCCTCAGCCCTGCACAGGCCCAGCCCCAAGAGTCACCCCCTGTGCCCCAGAGGATCATCCAAACCCTCCTGGAGCTCTGGCAGCCTTGGGGCTGTGCCCACTGCCCTGGGGAGCCTGGGCAGTGCCCAACCACCCTCTGGGGGAAGAACCTTTTGCTGAGATCCAACCTGACCCTGCCCTGACACAGCTCCAGCCATTCCCTGGCTGCTGTCCCTGCTCCCCCAGAGCAGAGCTCAGTCCCTGCCCCTCCTCTGCCCCTGCCCACGGAGTTGGAACTGCACTGAGGTCTCCCCTCAGTCCCCTCTTCTCCAGCTGAACACACCAAGTGCCCTCAGTGTCCTCACACTGGCCCTTCCCCAGCCTGGTTTCAGGTCCCCTCTGGGCCCCCTGGAGGGATGGGATCCTTACCCAGGGGTCAGCGATGCGGTCACACAGGATGACCCTCCCGTTGTCCAGGGCTGTGGCCAGGGGCTGGCACGAGGCCACGTCCTCCCTCAGCTGGAACAAGGGGTAGAGACAAGGCATAAGCACTCTTCTGGGATGCATTTTGCTGCCAAGGTTCAGCTCAAGGATTGCATGTGGGATCTGTGGGAGGGTCCTGGCCCCAAAGAATCCCCCTGGGTTGAAGGGGAGCACTCACTCACCGTTTGCCCCACCCAGTTCAGGTACTGGGTGATGTACCGCAGCTCCTTCCTCGTGAAGCAACCGATCTCCTAGGAAGGGGGAAGGCAGCGTGGAGGGACAGTGCCATGATTTCCAGCCCTGCTCCAACCACCTCTGGGCTAATGTCACACTTGGAACAAGAGCTGGAGGCTTCAGGTGCTCCTTCCCCTCTTGCACTCTTTCCTTCTGGAATGTTGTACCCCCTAAGGGCTCATTCAGCCCCGTCTCACCTGCCGCAGGATCTGCTGGGCTTGCACGGGCAGCCGGGCTTCCACTGAGGCCGTGGTGGCCAGTGTCCTCTTCACCCGCTCCTGGGGGGGCACAGCAAGAGCATCCTTAGAGCAGGAAGCAGCAGGATGGGTGCCCTGGGGTGCTGGGAGCAGGGTGTGCCAAGCTCTAAGCTGGGTCTGGTTGCCGGAGGGCAGGGAAAGAGGGATGTGCCCCTGTTGCAGGGGGATTTCTGATTTGCAGCAGCAAATCTAATCACCAAAGGAGATTCATTCGCCCTGGATGGTGTTTTTCCTGGCTCTCCCATCACCCTGTAACTGGTTTTATTTGGGACACTGGCAGACAGGACCCACGGGGCACCACATATTTTTTGGAGCTGGAAGAAGATGTGGAAGTACCTTGAGATGTGGTGCCAAGCGGGAGAGGAACTGGACGCTTTCCCCCAGCTTTGCCTGTGGGACAGTGAGGTGAGAAGGATGAAAAAGCCTTCAAAGGGACACCACTGGGCAGTGCCAGTGGCACCACGAGCCACCAGCCCGGCACAGACTCACCACCAAAGCCTCCTGTGACTGCACTGTGGAGTTTTGCATCTGCCACAGGGCTCGGGCCTCGGCTCCCAGCCGTCCTGCCACCGTGCTGTTCCTCTGTGGGGGGACAGGGGGGTGAGGACACCCCCATGGGCACAGAGGGATCCCCCAAGGGCATGGAGAGATCCCCCACCACCCACCCTGCTGCTCACCTGCATTTTCTGCAGCCCCTCGAGGTTCCTGGCCAGGCCAGGTAGGCTGGTCTGCACCAAGGGGTTTTTCATCTGAGGGAAAACAGAGTCGGTGGCTGCCCAAAATCCAAACCTGGAGGACTGTCCCAGTATGGGGCTGCATCCTGCTCCTTGCAGAGGGATCCAGCTCCCCTCACCTCCTCCTGGAAGCGCCCATAGTCCACCTCGTCCAGGCCGCTGCGGGCAAAGGTCTCCAGGTCCTGCCTGCCCTCGCTGCGCAGGAGCCGCACGTCCCCCAGGTGGGCAGTGAAGTCTCCCAGGCGTTTTTGGAAGTCAGCCGTGTACTGTGAGGGTTGGACAAGGGATCCTGCAGGGCTGAGGGCAGACACCTCCATCCCAGTAACCCCAGCAAAGCTCCTGCATCCCTGAGCCGTTACCAGCAGCTCTGGCTGGTGCCGCCCTCACCTTGGGGGTTTTCAGGTGCTCATCCAGGTCGTAGGACCTGTCGAGCTGCAGCACCTCCCACAGCCCTGCACCGCTCTTGCAGTCCCTGGAAGGCAAAGGGATGTTGGCAGCATGATCCCAAATTTGCCCTGGATGTGCAGGGACAGGGCTCTTGCAGCACCCACCGGTACGTGGCACTGAGGTTGGAGTCCCTCCTCAGGTTGAGCTGGCGGGTGAGGTTCATGGATGGAGGGAGATTCCCAGGGGTGTCAATGAACTGGGCCAAACAGGAGGAAAGAGAGGGTCAGGGTCAGGCACAGGCATTCCCAGCAATGATTCTGGGGGTGCTCTGCCCTCACAGTTGTGTCCTGAGGTACCTCATCCCATCCAGAACTAATCTTGCCTTTATTTGTACGGTCCCCACTGCAGAGACTCACCCAGTGTGTTCAGAGGGAAAGCAGTGGACAGCCCTGTGCTGGGACGTGCCTGCATGTTTCCAGTCATGGGATGAGTCCTGATCCCATCTCCAATCCCCCAACCCCTCTCTCAGCACCATCACACCATGTGCCAGCCCCAAGCACCCCAGGGATCCCCAAGGACCAGGAAACAGGGATCCCACAGGCGGCAAATTAACAGCCTGAAGGAAATTCCCTGCTGCTGACGCAAATCCAAGGACATCATCCTAAACTTAATCTTCTGGTCTAGGATGGGGCTTTTCCAGTCAGGTTTAGTGGGAGGACAAAGAGCGTTTGGAGGCATTTTGGCTCACACAAGCAGAGATTCATGTGGCGACAGGTGCATGTGTGGCCACCCACCTTATAAATCTCCTGGTTGACCCAATTCCTGCAAACCAGCGTCTGGATGTTGCCCCCAACCAGGAAGGTGGCGAAAACGAGGAGGATGAGGAGCCAGGAGAACAGGAAAGCCAGGCCCACGCCGCTGCAGGAGGGAGAGGAGGGGGTGGGTCTGCAGCCCCGAGAGGGCAGGACCGGGGCTTGCAGGGACCTGCCCATCCAGCTGCAGCCCCGCGGCGCCTTCCCGAGCCCGGGCACGCTGGGCTGGGAAGGGCACTGGGAGTGGGGTGTGCCGGGCAGCGGGGCCAGGGCACAGGAGCTGCCAGCTCCCAGGGAGGAGCCGCTTCTCCCACTCCTCCTGGCGCAGGCGGTGGCATCAAAAGCCTTTCCACTGGGCTGCCTCCCAGTTCCTCCCTGGGCTTTGCCCTGCTGGGTTTTTTTTGGGGGGCTGAGATGGAACAGCCCCTTCAGGACACAGGGGGATGCTTACACCAGGAGGAACTTGGCACCAGCCTCTCCTCGGCACTCGTAGTCACTCGGGTCCTCACGCTTGGAAAGCCCGTAGGCTCCCAGGGCCATTCCCATCACGTTGCAGGCAAGGATGAGGAGGATGATGGAGCACAGCACCGTGCCCGCGATCCACCTGGGGGGCAGAGCAGCAGGGCACAGCCTCGAGAGAGTATCCTGTCTGTTTAACCCTGAGAACCAGCTGAGGAACAGCTTTGTCTCACAAGACCACTACGTAAAGGAGAGTAAGGTGAATCACTTCAGAAAAGGAAGGGCAGCACTCAAAGTGCTTGATCAACAACGACTTCAAAACTCTCTAAATCCATTAACTTGATGTTACCACAGTTCAGTTTAGCAGCACGTTGAGTGCAACATTTCTCAAGGTTGCTTCAAGTTGTTAGTTTGTGCTCATGTTTGTGTTGTGTCTGGCTGAGATGGAGCTCATTTCCCCACAGCCCTCATATACGGGGCTGAGGCACCAGCTGGGGCTCAGCAGGGCTCAGCACCCGCCCCTGCTGCCCCCCTGCCCCCCTCCCTGCTCCCCAGAGTCACCTGTAGTGCTCGAAGCGCTCCACCTCCCGCAGGTAGGGCCGGCTCCGCTCCTCCGCTGTCACCAGGGCTTTGCTGGCAGGCCGGGTGTAGTCGGGGAGGGGGAAGCTGTCAGCGATGGATTGCACCTTCTGTGCAGTGTGGGACAGCTCCTCCCGCAGATCTGCAGGGCCAAGGCTGTGCTGGAGGCGTGGATGGTTCCCTCATCCCACCCTGTGCCCCCTCAAATCAGGGTTCGCCCCTTGGAGGGTGTCCCTGGTCCGACCACCTCACTCACCCTGGATGACCTGTGCCATCCTCTCCACGGCCAGCTCTGGGATGGAGTTGAAGGTGCCATTGCCCTGCAAGGAAAGAGGGGGTGCTGAGCTGGAGCTGTGTATGGGTGCTGGACCCCCCTGCTCCACCCTGACCCCCCCAAACCTGGCGAATCATCTCCGCAAAGTCGCTTCGGGGCAGCCCGGCCATGGCCTTCAAAACCTTCTCCACCGACGGCACCTTGGGGTGGAAGAATCACAGAATCACAGAATTACAGAGGCTGGAAAAGACCTCTGAGATCATCGAGTCCAACCTGTGACCCAACCCCACCTTGTCCCCCCCACCATGGCACTGATGCCACATCAAGGCTCTGCTCAAACCCCTCCAGGGACGGGGACTCCCCCCCCTCCCTGGGCAGCCCATTCCAAGGGCTCATCCCTCTCTCTGGGAACAACTTCTTCCCCATGGCCAACCTAAACCTGCCCTGGGGCAGCTCCAGGCTGTGCCCTCTTGTCCTACTGCTGGTTCCTGGCAGCAGAGCCCGACCCCCCCCGGCTCCCCCCTCCTGTCAGGGAGCTGCAGAGAGTGAGAAGGTCTCCCCTGAGCCTCCTCCTCTCCAGGCTGAGCCCCCCCAGCTCCCTCAGCTGCTCCTCACAGCACTTGTGCTCCACACCCTTCCCCAGCCTCGTTGCCCTTCTTTGAACACGACACAGACAAGAAGGAACCCGTGAGCCCCGGGGAGGTGGTGGGTGCCCATCGTCCCGTCCCACCTTGCCGTAGTCAGCGCCCAGCTCCAGGTTCTGTGCCCTGCCCAGGGCGCTGGCACAGGAGGTGCAGCGGGGATCGTCGAGCAGCGCGACCACCCGCCCCCGCCGCTCCCGCAGCGCCGGTTCCAGCTCGGCCCGCGCTGCCGCCAGCGCCCGCGAGGTCCCGTCGAGAATCTGTAAATGGTGCAGCGAGGTCTGTAGGTCTTAAAGAGAAAGCCCAGGGCTAGTTCACGCTGCTCCGGAGGCTCGGCCACCCCGGCTCCCCCTTCGACCCCGGGCCCCGGCGGAGCCGCGCTCCGGCCGTACCTGCAGCCCTGTCCTGCAGGTCTGAGAGCGCCGCGTAGGTCATGGCCTTGAGCTGTGTGTGGATGGAGAGCCCCACGCTCCGGCTGAGGCCTGTAAGGCACCGGGAGCCGCGTCAGCATCCCCGTGGGAAGCTCGGGATGCGCCCTCCCCAGTGCCCGGCGAGGCGCTTACCGCCCAAATCGGAGATTATCTGCTTGCGGGGCACCTCGAACCTGTCCACCACCATCTGCACGCCCTGCCGGGAGAGAGGAGCCGCTCAGCCCGGGGGGAGCAGCCGCGGGGAGGGGAGGAAGCCCCGCGTTGGTCATTCAAAATGCATTTTCAAATACAGCCACGTCACCTCCTCTCGCCTTCCAAACCACCTTCCCTGAGGGAAATGCGGCCACCTCCGGGCAGCGCCCTGTGCCCGGGGCGAGGCCGCCTGGGGACCCACCTGGGGGACGTTGGCGAGGTGCTGCCGCAGCGTGCGCAGGGTGGTCGGCACGGCCCCCAGCCCCGGCTCCATCTGCCCCTTGACCCGCTGGCTGGTGACAAAGGCGCAGGTGACGCTGATCCTGCCGGGGATGAGCGGGCGGTCACGGGGCTGCCCCGCGGGACACGGTTCCCCCCCACCCAACACGAGTTCACGGGGCGTTCCGAGGGACTCACAGGATGACGAGGGAGGTGAAGGACAGGCAGGCCAGCAGGCAGTGCCGCCGGCAGCCCAGCGAGCGCCGGTGGGCGCGGAGGCGGCCCCCGCAGCGCCGGCGGCTCCGGCAGTAGCAGAAGCACATCCCGGCCACCGGCATGGCCACGGTGAAGAGCAGGGCCACGGCGGCACAGACCACATAGCCCAGCTCGTACTGCACCACCTGAGTGATGGGAGAGCCTCATCAGTACTGTGACCCCGGGTTTGGGGTGCTCTGTGCACCCACGTGCCCTGTCCCAGGTGGATAACACTCCCATGGGATCCCCTGCCCCACATCCCGGCTCACCTGCGATGTCCGCACTGATCCAGGGTCATTCAGGGCTGCCCGGAGCAACTCTGCGAAATAAATCATGGCACTGGTGAAATAGGTCCCACCCGATGCTCCCCCAACCTTCCTGGGGCAGCAGCACCAGGATGGAGACAGAGTCCTCCTCTGTGGAGTGGCTCAGAACCGCTGGAGCAGCTCCGGACGTGGGAAAAACCCTGGGATCCTGGCACTTGCAGCAGTGGGATCCCGGCACCCACAGCAGTGGGATCCCCACACCCACAACAGTGGGATCCTGGCACCCACAACAGTGGGATTCTGGCACCCACAGCAGTGGGATCCTGGCACCCACAGCAGTGGGATCCTGGCACCCACAGCAGTGGGATTCTGGCACCCACAGCAGTGGGATCTCCGCACCCACAGCAGTGGGATCCAGGCACCTCCAGTAGTGGGATCCTGGCACCCACAGCAGTGGGATCCCGGCACCTCCAGCAGTGGGATCCTGGTACCCACAGCAGTGGGATCCCCACATCCACAACAGTGGGATCCTGGCACCCACAGCAGTGGGATCCCGGCACCCGCAGCAGTGGGATCCCGGCTCCCCGGGCTCAGGACTCACCCGTGGGCAGGGGGTTCTGCTGGATGAGGTCCAGGCAGCGCCGGACGAGCCCATAGAGGGGGTCGAGCGGGCTGGGCACGCGGTGCAGCGCCGGCACCCGGATCTCGGCGTGGCGGTCGGTGAAGCGCAGGACGGTGGCGGGGCCGGCGGGGTGACACTGCTGGGTGCCCGCGGGGTGCAGCAGTGCCCAGGCCACCAGCAGCGCCCGGGCCAGCAGTAGCCCTGCCGCCCGCATGGCTCCGGCGGCGAGAGGAGAGAGCCGGGGGGCTCCGTCAGCCTGCGAGCGGGCGGAGGGGCATTCCCAGCTCCTGGACGGCTCTCCCCAGACACGGCTCCTGCCCCGGGAAACCTGCCTGACGGGTCGGCCGCCGCGCACAGCCCAGACGCTGCCGTGGCTTGTTCCCCCGATGGGCTCCCCGGGGCGGCTGGGCTTGGCGAGGCTGCGTGGAGGCGTCTCCCAAACCATCCCGGGCCTGTTTCGCAACCCCCCCGGCATCCCTGAGTCACCGTCGAGGGGTCCCCCTCTGTCCTGCCCCTCCCTCCTTTCCCAAAACTGGTGGCAAAGAGGGGTAGGGGGTGGTGAACCCTGTGTGCCTGGGCTGGAGGGTGATTGTCCCTGTCACAGACGCATTGGAAGGAGGGGTTTGGGATTTGAGCATGCCTTCGGGGGTGGAAAAGCCCTTGTGGGGGGATCCTCATCTGTGGGTGGGGTCCCTCTGTAGCAGAATCACCCTTTGGAAAAGCATCCCGAGACCTGGGGTGGCAACAAGAGGGGAAAACAGGGGGGAACACATGGAAAGGGATGCTGGGCCCCAGCTGGCAATGCCCACTCGCTGGCCAGGTGTGAGATTAGTTTTCCAGGCTCAGCCGGTCCCTGTCCCACACCCCGAGGCAGCCGCAGCTCCTTCCCAGGGCCGGCTCCTGCTCCTCGGCCGAGCAATAATTACAGGCTTGGCTGGAAAAGCAGGAGGCTCAACCTGATCTCCTGGGGGGGGGGGAGCAGCCCCCCTGTGCCCAGACGGCCCCGGGGCACCCCCGGAGCCGGGACCCTGCTCGGTCGGGCGGGTCCAACCGGCCCTTCCCGGCGTGGATGCTAATCCCTGTGCTTCCCCTCCCTCTGGAAAAGGGGCTCTGCTCCCAGCTGGAGGTGCCGGCAGGGTTTTTCCAGGTTGGGCACAGGGAGCTGCTCTCCACCACCCTATTGGGAGTAGGGTGCTGAGGACTGGAAAATCCTGCCCTGGCTGGGCTGGGTCCCCATCCTGGGACAAAATTCCCAGGGTCAGGAAAGCCTGGGATCTTAGCATGGTACGTTTATATGCGTGTCTGTGCACGGCAAAGGAGCCTCAGCTGCCCACAGTGGGGTGGGGATGGAGATACCAGTGATGATTTCCCATTCCCAACACAATTTCCCACTCCCATGATGATTTTCCAGTCCCACCATGATTCCCATGCCCATGATGATTTCCCATTTCCACCATGATTTCCAATCTCCACCATGAGTTACCATTCCAACCATGATTTCCCA
>NW_020885065.1:157200-158300 GCF_003945725.1 Corapipo altera | reverse complement strand
GATTTCCAATCTCCACCATGAGTTACCATTCCAACCATGATTTCCCATTCCCACCATAATTTCCCATTCCCATGGTGATTTTCCATCTCCACCCTGATTTCCCATTCCCATGATGGTTTCCCATTGCTGATGGGATGGGGGATGCTGGTACTGGAGCTGTGGGTACTGGGAATGGGGTGGAGATGCTGGTTCCAGGGATGCTGGTGGCAGGATGGGGTATGGGATGCTGACACTGGGAGTGCCAGTACCAGCAAGGGGTGGGGATGACAGTACTGGGATCGAGTCAGGGATGGTGGTACCAGTGCTGGCACAGGGTGGGGATGCCAGTCCTGGGGTTGTGATGCTGGTGTTGGGGTGAACTGGGGTGCTGGGACCGGGACAGTGGTGCTGGTACTGGGGTGGTGATACTGGTATGGGGCAGTGATGCTGGTTCTAGAGAGGTGGTGCTGGTACTGGGGTGGTGACACTGGTATTGGGACAGTGACATTGATACTGGGGTGATGATGCTGGCACTGGAGCCGAGATGCTGGTACAAGTTCTGGAGCAGTGATGCTGATCCTGGTACTGGAATGGTGATGTTGGTACTGGGGCACTGATGCTGGTTCTGGTGCTGGGGTGGTGATGTTGGTTCTGGAATGGTGATGTTGGTTCTGGGCCAATGACACTGGTTCTGGTACTGGGCAGGTGACAGTGGTCCTGGTTCTGGTTCTGGGCCACTGATGCTCGTTCTGGGCCGGTGATGCTGGTCCTGGTCCCAGTCCTGGTCCTGGCCCTGGTCCTGGTTCAGGGCAATGCCCACTCACCAGCCAGGTGTGAGATGAGTTTTCCAGGCTCAGCCAGCCCCTATCCCATATCCCATGGCAGCTACAGCTCTTTCTCAGGGCCGGCTCCTGCTCCTCAGCTGAGCACTAATCACAGGCTCGGCTGGAAAAGCAGGAGGTCTTGGTGCCAGCCCTATCCTGGTCCTGGTCCTGATCTTGGTTATGGTCCTGCTCCTCGTCCAGGTCCTGCTCCTTGTCCCACTCCCTGTCCCACTCCCTGTCCCCGTCCTGCTCCCTGTCCCTGTCCCTGTCCCTGTCCCTCTCCCTGTCCCTCTCCCT
>NW_020885065.1:156850-157100 GCF_003945725.1 Corapipo altera | reverse complement strand
TCCCTCTCCCTGTCCCTCTCCCTGTCCCTCTCCATCTCCCTCTCCCTCTCCCTCTCCCTCTCCCTCTCCCTCTCCCTGTCCCTCTCCCTCTCCCTCTCCCTGTCCCTCTCCCTCTCCCTCTCCCTCTCCCTCTCCCTCTCCCTCTCCCTGTCCCTATCCCTGTCCCTCTCCCTGTCCCTCTCCCTCTCCCTCTCCCTGTCCGTCTCCGTCCCGTCCCACCGCCGTCGTTCCCACCGTGACCGCTAGGGGG
>NW_020885065.1:156673-156840 GCF_003945725.1 Corapipo altera | reverse complement strand
CCCCCCCCGCATCTTCAGAGGTCCCTTGTCCCCATTTCCATGCCACCGGAATCTCCAGTATCTTTCCTGCATGTTCAGGAGTCCCAAATCCTCTGCCTGCATGTGCAGGGTCCCCTCTCCCCATTCCCATGGGATTGCCAGTCCCCTCCATGCATGTGCAGGGTCCC
>NW_020885065.1:154533-156663 GCF_003945725.1 Corapipo altera | reverse complement strand
CCATTCCCATGGGATTGCCAGTCCCCTCCATGCATGTGCAGGGTCCCTTGTCCCAGTTCCCGTTCCACTGGGGTCTGCAGTCCCATGCCCTTGGGGTCCCCAGGCCCCTCCATGCACGTGCAAGATTTCTGGTCCCCATTCCCATGCCATTGGGGTTTCCAGTCTCCTCCTTGCATGTGCAGGGCCCCTTTTCCTTGTCCCTGGACATCGGGTCCTCAGTCCCCTGTCTCCATGTGCCAGCTTTCCCTGCCCCCATTCTGATGGCAGTGGGGTCCCCCTTCCCTGCTCCCTCCGTGTCCCTCACTCCAGGGAGGCAGAGAGCCTTCCCAATAGGATGACAATGCTGGAACACACCGTGCCCATCCCCTGGCTGTCCCCACTGGATTGGGATGAGGCCGGGATGCCCCCAAAACCCTGCGAGACCCCCTGTCCCCTGCCGTGCCAGCGCATTAATCCCGTTCCTGGAGCTCTGTGCAAGAGGGTGCCAGGCTATTTTTGAGGATGAAAGAGCTGGTTTTATTTCTCCCCCCGCTCCCCGGGCCAGCATCCAAGGGGAGATGAAATGAAACGGGAAGAGGCTGGAGGTGAAACAGCTGCGCTCAGCCCCGTCCCCACTCCACATCTGCCCACCACACCACTGCCAGTGCCGGTTTGCTCCTGTGTCCCAGGGCCAAAATCCCCTTTTCCCGGGAGCTCGGCAGCGGCCGAACGGGGATTTGCAGGAAGGGTTGTCGGAGGGAGCCGTGTCGTGGGGACAATGCCATGCATTTGTTTGCTACAGCTAAAATGGCAGTTCTGAAGGGGAAGAAAAAGCGAGAGAGCCAAGTGCTTCTGCACATCCAGTCGCCGCATCTTTTGATTAAATGAGATTTTGCTGTCGAAGGGGGGAGCTGGGGACCACGAGCTCCAGAGCCTGCAGTTCCCAGCGCAGCCAAACGAGGGGAAAAAAACCCTCTGAGCCGCCCCAAGCCCTGAAAATGGTGTAAAAAACCCAAGTGGGTCGGAGCGAGTTGTGATCGCTGCAGGTGTCACCGCGGGGGCCGGGATGGGTGTGATGGATGGAGGGGTTGTCACCACAGGGCTGGTGGCACAGCCCTGCTCATCACAGCCCCGATTCCCAGCCTGGAAAAACATGGAAAGGATGAAGCAGCATCCTGAGAGCTGCAGCAGGAGGTGCTGGGGTGCAGAACGGGGGTAAGGAGTGGCAGGGCGAGGGGCTCTGAAGACCCTGAGCCTCTCAGAGCCCGGTGGTGTTGCAGTCAAAGCCTCTGCACTTCAGGTCGTTGTGTTGGAGCTGCTGCAGTTAAAGCCCTCCCGCTTAAATCCACACCAATTAACGCCACTGCAATTAAAGCCCTGGCACTTAATTAGTGCCAGAGCAGCAGCAGCTCTTGTAGCAGTGCTGGCTTCTTCCAATGCCTCCTTGAGCCTTCCTCCTTGGGGTGGGTGGTGCTGGAGCACACTGGGATCGTGCTGCTTGTCCTCTGGATCACACTGGGATCACACTGGGATCACACTGCCTGCCCTCCAGAGCACACTGGGAGCACACTGCTTGTCCTATGGAGCACACTGGGATCACACTGCCTGCCCTCCAGAGCACACTGGGAGCACACTGGGATCGCACTGCTTGTCCTATGGAGCGCACTGGGAGCACGCTGGGAGCACACTGTTTGTCCTATGGAGCGCACTGGGAGCACACTGCCTGCTTGTCTGGATTGCACTGGAAGCACACTGGGATCACACTGAAGCAAACTGGGAATACACTGCCTGCCCTCTGGACCAGACTGGGGGAACAGTGCCTGTCCTCTGGAGCGTACTGGTAGCATGCTGCCTGCCCTCTGGAAAACACTGCCTGCCCTCTGGAGCACACCTGGGATCACACTGCCTGCCCTCTGGACCAGACTGGGATCACACTGCCTGCCCTCTGGACCAGACTGGGAGCACACTGCCTGCCCTCTGGAAAATGCTGCCTGCGCTCTGGAGCACACTGGGAACACACTGGGAGCACACTGCCTTCTCTCTGGAGCACGCTGGCATCACACTGCCTGCCCTCCAGAGCACTCTCCTGGTCCTTCAGACCACATTCCCTGCCCTCCAGAGCACTCTCCTGGTCCTTCAGACCACGTTCCC
>NW_020885065.1:151954-154523 GCF_003945725.1 Corapipo altera | reverse complement strand
TTCCCTGCCCTCCAGAGCACTCTCCTGGTCCTTCAGACCACGTTCCCTGCCCTCCAGAGCACTCTCCTGGTCCTTCAGACCACCTTCCCTGCCCTCCAGAGCACTCTTCCTGCCCTCCGGAGCACATTCCCTGCCCTGCAGGCAGGCTCCCTGCCCTCCAGACCACGCTGCCTGCCCGCACATGGCTTTTTTTAGGTTTACAAACACAAGGGCCCCGTGCACGCGCCGCTTCCCCCCCTCCTTGCCGTGAGTCACCAGCCCTGTCACCGGGCCGGGGAAGCCGGAGGCGGCGGCGCTTTCCCCGCGGTGCCGGTGACCCGAGCGAGGGGGGAAAAAAGGCACAGTCACACTTTGTTTTTCTCTTCTTTCATCATTCCTGTTCCTCTTCTGGGAGGAAATGGGCGCTGGGTGGTCCTGAGTGAGGTGTTTTCAGAGGGGACCCTGGCACCGGTGGGAAGGTGGGAGAGTTTAAACGCCCCCGGCTCCCCTGGCTCCCTCACCCTTTGTCGGTTGGGTTTCCTTGGATTCGAGGCGATGCCAATCGCTGTGGTTTTGGGGATGGGTGAGATTTTAGCAGGGAGAGGCTGGTGAGATCCCAAAACATTGGCAGAGGTGCTGGCAAAAGCCTCCCAGCAGCGGTGGTGAGCGTGGCGATGCCAAAGCCCCCGCGCTGAGCTCATCGTGGAGCCGGTTGGCGTTGGGGCTGAGGTGGCTGCGGTGACTCAGCAGTGCTGGTGCTGACTCAGCGGCTCCAGCCCCGGGGGAGGCAGCGGGATAGCGGGAGAGCTTGAAATTTTTGGGTAGAAAAAGGGCTATTTTTGATCCAGCGCGCTGCAGAGTTGCTGATGCCGAGCTGGTGTTTTCCGCCCTGCGCTCCTTCCTCTGGCTTGGGAAAAGGGATTTCATCCAGAGGGGTCACATGTCCCACCTGCCACAAGGTGCTTTTCCCTATGGGGAACGGGTCATGGTGGTGAAACCAGCTCGGGGTTTGGCAGAGGCGGCGTTTTCCCTGCTCCCAGATGGGGCAGGGCTCGGCTCCCACTCGTCTCCCGGCTGCTGCCCGCCGGCCCTCGTGCCGCCGACTTGCCCGTGCTTGCCGGGTGGGAGGGCGGTGGCACACGCGGTTCTCCTCCTCCTCCTCCTCCTGCTGTGCCAAAGGTCGGGCGAGTGGCACCGCGGTGTCGGCGTGAGGATCCCCACGTCCCGGGGAGGGGGGGCACCGCAGCATCCCCCAGGTATGAGGGGGTAGGGATGACCTGGGGGGAAGCTGAGCAGCCTTGGGTGCTGGGTGGCACATCGTTGATGTGGAGGACAGGGAGGGTGCAGGGACCCTTCCCCTGCTCAACCTGGGGGGCAAAGGCTTGAAAATTGGGGCGTATTTGGTCAGCACAGGAGTGTGGGGCAGAGTTCCATCCTGCTTTCCAAAATCGGGCTTTTCCCACCTGGTTTGCAGTGCAGAGCAGTTGGCATGGTGGGAATGTCCCCACTGGGGGCTGTGGGGGTGCCGGGAGCAGACTGAACCTGGTCCCACAGGGAGTGCTGGCAGTGGGGGTGGGAAATCAGGCCCAGCCCCGCAGGGGCGACTGGAGTGGGACGGGAAATGCTGCTGGGTGGGAGGCAAGGAGAGGCCCCTTCCTTCCCCTTCCCTCCCCTCTTCCTTCCTGACTCCTTCCTCCCTCTCCCTGCCCCCTTCCTACCTACCCCCTTCCCATTCTTCCCCTTGTTTCCCTTCCCATCCCCATCTTCATCTTCTTCCCGTTCTCCTCCTTCCCCATCCCATTTCTCCGCTTCCTTCTCCCCTTTCTCCCCTTCTTCCCCTTTCTCCCCTTCTTCCCTTTTCTCCCCATTTCTTTCCATCCCCTTCTTCTCCTTCCCCATTTCCATCTTCCCTTTGCCTTCCCCTTCTTCACCTAGCCTTTTTGCTTCTCCTTTTCCTTCATATCATATCCTTCCCCTTCATCTCCTTCCTTTTCACCCTAATCTCCTTCCCTTTCCACTGCTCCTTCCTCTTCCTCCTCCTCTTCCCCTTCCTCTTCTTCCTCTTCCCCTTCCTCCCTATCTTCCTCTTCCATTTCTTCCCTTTCCCCTTCCTCTTCCCCTTCCTCCCACCCTCCTTCCCCTTCCCCACGGACAGAGCAGGCACAGTGATCTGGCCGTGCTGTGCCGGCCCCGGTGCCAATCCGGGAGCGCCGGCACGAGAGGCTCCAGCTGTGTTTGAGGAAAAAAACCGCTCCAAGGAACAAAAATAGTGCCGTGGGGTTTTTTTTTTCCTCCTCCTTTTCCCTTTCAAGAGCTCAGCTCCCTCCCTGTCCGCCCGGAGCCGGCAGCCTGACGCGGCTCCGAGCTGTGCCAAGCCTTTCCAGCCTTTCCTGCTGCCCGCGCCAACTGGCGGCTCCCGGCTGGGCTCCGCGCTGCGGTGGGAATGTGCCGCGGTGGGAACACACGCCGTGGCTTGGCTGAGGCATCCTGCTTCCCAAAACTGCTCCGGTGGGAGCATCCACTGGGGCAGAGCTCGCTGAGCTTCCCTGCTCCAGACATCCCTGCTCCAAGTGTCCCTGCTCCAGACATC
>NW_020885065.1:131605-151944 GCF_003945725.1 Corapipo altera | reverse complement strand
CCAGACATCCCTGCTCCAAGTGTCCCTGCTCCAGACATCCCTGCTCCGAGTGTCCTGACCCCAGACATCCTCACCTGAACGTGCCCACTGTGAGCATCCCACTCCAAACATTCCAACGCCAAGCCTTTCCTCACCGAGCATTCCTGCCTCAAACATCCCCTCACTGAGCATTCCCAACCCCAAGATCCCTACCCCAAACATTCTAACCCCAAGCATTCCCTTTCTGAGCATTCCCAACCCCCAGATCCCCGCCCCAAACATTCTAACCCCAAGCATTCCCTTTCTGAGCATTCCCACCCCAAATTCCCCTTGCTGAGCATTCCTCATCCCAAGCATCCCCACTCTTGAGTGTTCCCACCCTGAGCATACGTTCGAACCCCAAGCATCCTGCTCCCAAGCATCCCTTCCAAAAGGGAAAACATTTTTCCTAGAGGAAACAAGGAAGATGGAGGTGGGAATAAATTTTTTTCCACCTGGAAAAAGATCCCCCACATCCCTCAGAACGTGCAGGAGCTGGGAGTGGGATTGTATCGTGTTCAGCTGGCTCAGTGAGAAGGAAAAAGGGGTGGGAATGGTTGCTCCAGCACCATCCAGAGAGGGATCACAGCCAGGGGGGTCCCTGAAAGTGCTCCCGGGGCTGGAGCAAAGCAGAGCCGGGCTCCCCGCGGCGTAAATCAGCTCAGCTCCCTCGGCATCACCACTATTCCGGCTTTTCTCCGGGCTAAATGAGGACAGGAGTGAGCGGCTCAGCCCCGGCGCTGGGGTCAGCCGGGGCCATGGAAACAGCTTGGAAAACAAGGCGGGAGAGGCAGCGGTGGCTGCCCGCGGCGGTGGGAGGCAGCGGGACCACGGGTGGGTACCCGGCCGGGGGGAGCCGGGGGGAGCCGGGGGCATCGCTGCTCCCACTGGGTGCTCAGGCTTCCCACAGTTCCTTGGTTTTCCGTTTTCACGGGCGTCGAGCGTGAATTTAGGTCATTCAGCTCCTCTCCGGGCTCCTCCCACCGACACTGGGAGGCTGTGGCAGTGGTTTGGGGTTGGGAAGGGGTTTCCCGTGTCTTGGGGTCTGGTGATTTGAAGCGGTGCCCCCCAGGAGCGTCGATCCCGGCGCAGAGCGTGCGTGTGATTCCAGCAGCGTTCCCTTCCCGTCACATCCCTTCGGTGGCACCGCCCGGGTGGGTTGTCACTGTAGGGCCTCGGGACGCTCTGAGATTCTGTGGGATTCTCCAGGATTCTCCTGGCTTCCCTCACGGTGCCCCCCGATCCCCCGGGGTTGTTGCCAGAGGAGGAAAACCGCAGTGGGATGCCGGGGCTGGCCGGGCTCCACCGGAGCGGGGCCGGCAGCCAAAGGAGCTGTTGGCCGGCCCGTGCCGGCACTGGCAGTGGCTCCCGCTGACCTCTGGAGCTCCCGACCGTGCCCTCGCCGCAGCCCCGGCACACGGTGCCCTGTGACCCCCCCAGTGCCACTGGGAACACCTTGGCATTCCCACCAGCCTTCCCCCGGCTCCCAAACTGCGCGCTTCAAATCAAACCAAGCGTTTTTCCCAGCGGCGTTTTCCGAGCGGCTTTGTGTGCGCCGAGTTCATCCGTTCTCTGCAGCTCTGGACAAGGGCTTTAATAAATCTCCAGCGTGTTAATTTGGGGAATTTTCAGGGTCCTGGTGGAGGGAATACGTATTTTGGGAGAGTGAAGGATTTAAGCCCGTTTCCCTGTGGGTTTTGGGTGGGTTTAGTTTGGGTTTCGTGCAGCCCAGAAAGGAGGTGGAAAGGAATAATTTGAAAAAAAGGGAGGAAAAGGAAAAATAAGGAGGGGAAAGAGGGTTTGGAACAGCTTGGACTGTTGGAAGGATGGATGGATGGATGGATGGATGGATGGATGGATGGATGGATGGATGAAAGGATGTCCCTGTGGGATTCAGCTCATCCCACAGGGTTTTTGGGTCAGTTTGGGGCTGCTTTGAGATTTGGATGTACAGAACTGGGAGATATTCAGGTTCCTGACCATATAGGGCTGTTGCACGGACAGGTTGCTGGATATATAGGACTCGGGAATTCAGGGTTACTGAGTGTTTAGGGGTGCTGCATTTATGGGATTGTGGGATATATGTGTTGCTGGATGAAATGAGTTGCTGGATATGTCGGGTCATGGATGTGTGGGTTGCTGGATGTATAAGATTGGTGATTATATAGGAATCCTGGATATATGGGGCTGCTGGATAGATGGGCTTGCTGTATGAGTAGAGTTACTGGATATATTAACTGCTGGCCATATAGGGTTGTTGGGTGTATAGGTCCCATGATTTGGTATACAGAACTTGGATATTTAGGGCTGCTCAGTGTTTAGGGTTGCTGGATTATAGGTCTGCTGGATATATGGGATTGTGGAGTATATAAGGTGCTGAATATATAAACTGCTGAATATTATTTGTTGCTGGATGTGTAGGATTACTGGATATGCAGGTTGCTGGCTGTATAAGATTACTGATTATATAGGGCTGCTGGACATAGGGGGCTGCTGGATGTATGAGGTTGTTGGATATACAGGTTTTTGGTTGTATAGGGTTGCTGGATGTTTATAGTTGCTGGATATATAAGATTGCTGAATCCATGGATTGCTGGATATCTGGGTCAGTGGATCTATAGGCAGTGGGATCTGTATGACAGTCAGATGTATAGAGGAGTAGGATCTATGGGGCTGCAGGATCCATAAGGGAGCAGGATCTATAGGACAGCAGGATCTATAGGGCACAGAACAGTGGGATCTATAGGGGAGCGGGGTCTGTAGGGCAGTGGAGCAGTGGGTTCTGTAGGGCAGTGGAATCTATAGGGCAGCGGGATCTATAGGGCAACGGGATCTATAGGGGAACAGGATCTCTAGGGCACAGAACAGTGGGATCTATAGGGGAGCAGGATCTATAGGGCAGCAGAGCAGTGGGTTCTGTAGGGCAGTGGAATCTATAGGGCAGCAGGATCTATAGGGCAGCGGGATCTATAGGGCACAGAACAGTGGGATGTATAGGGCAGCAGGATCTATAGGGCAGCGGGATCTATAGGGCACAGAAGAGTGGGATCTTTAGGGCAGCGGGATCTATAGGGCACAGAACAGTGGGATCTATAGGGCAGCGGGATCTATAGGGCAGCGGGATCTATAGGGCAGCGGGATCTATAGGGCACAGAACAGCGGGATCTATAGGGCAGCAGGATCTATAGGGCAGCGGGATCTATAGGGCAGCGGGATCTGTAGGGCCACCATTCCCGGCTGCAGCAGCTGGAGCCGTATTGGTCCCTCCTCGCCGACTCCGGGGTCGGGGTCCCCCCGCACCCCGCGGGGCTGTTCTGGGGGCCCCGCGCAGGCGGGGGCGGCGGGGCTGTGGCGGGCCCTACACCGTCCGTCCGTCCGTCCGTCCGTCGCTCCCTCCATCCCCGCATCCCTCCATCCATCCCTACGTGCGCGCCGCGCCGGCACCAATGGCTCCTCCAGCTGCCTTGGCAGGGGGCGGGGAGGGCCGGGGCGGCTGCGGCTCCAACAACCCGCTGCGGGCCCTCTTTGCTGCCCGGCCGGGCCCGCGTCGCCTTCGCCTTCGCCTCCCGCCCCGCACACGTAAGTGCCGCCCGGGCAGCGCCGGCCCCGCACCGGCCCCGCGCCCCCGCCGCGCTCCCGGCGCTCGCTGCCTTCCCTGCAGACGGCTCCCGACTATTCCCAGGGAGCGCAGCCCGGGCTGGAAACCCTCCAAGCCAGGCTCTGCCTGTGTGGTTATTTTCTTTTTTTTATTTTTTTTTTTCCTTCCCTTCCTTCCCTCTGTTTAAGGCATTTAAACAGGGGAAAAATAAAAAAAAAAAGAGGAAAAATGGATTAAAATAAAAATAAGTGTTTTCGTCCTCAGGGGGATTTTCCCCCCTTTTATAGAAGAGGCTGTGCAGACCAGCTGAATTAATCCAAACCAAAGTGCTTGGTTTTATCTTTATTTTAATTTATTCCCCCTCCCCCTTCAGGCCCAGCCCCCTCCCCAGCTTTTATCCTTTCCCGGGCTGAATGGGAGGAGGTTTGGGCAGGCAGCACTTTTTCCAGGGAAAAGGGGCTAAATAGGTGCCCACGGCAGTGATGGGGGGGATTTCTGTGGAGCGCGTTGGGATGGAGAGGAGGATCGATTTTCGGGGAGAAGCCTGAGGTCTTTCCATCTCCCAGCCCACGGGGCCGGGAACAAAAGGAGCTGGATGAGAGAACCAGGGAAAAATAATTACGTTTCATACATACATATATATATATATTTATATATGGCGTTTTTTCCTCTGGTGATTTGGGGAAGGTTGTGGCTTTTGTATTAGCCCTTTAGGAGCATCGGGGAATGCTCAGTGTGAATCCTGCGCTGGATTCACACGGTGAACTGTTTTCATGCGTCCCCAGCCCGGATCCATAACCTGGTTTATGGGATGGAGCAGCCCAGGGTGCCTCCCTGACCCCGCGGCTGTTTTTTGGGGCTTCCCCCGCCCCTCCCCAGCAGGTTCTTCCCCCTGGGAAGACCCTCGGGGGCGGCGGCCGCTCCCACCCGGAGCCAAACAGGTTTGTCATCATTTCCCCGGGGTGGCATCACCGCTGTGACACTTGGGGGCCCCCGCACGTCCCCCCCGCGCTCTCGGAGGGGGCTCGTGGTGTTTATCTCCAGCGTGATGCTTGGGAAAATCCCCTTTGGCCGGGCGGGAGGAGGAGGAAGATGTCAGTGAAGGAAGGGCGGGCGAGGTTGTTTCTGCCGTGCTTTGCAAAGGGGAGCGGAGGCGTGTTTGTGTTGTCCCCACCCTGCCCGGGCTCGGTGGGGGATGAAGCACTTTCTCCCCAGACCTGCCGGACCGGTCCCATCGCCTGCGGCTCCGGGGATGCTGCGAGGGCACCGCAGCCCCTCCAAACCCACGGCAGCACCAGGGTGAGCCCTGTGCCAAAGCGGGGCCGCGGTGGTTTGTGCTGTGCCCCCCGGGGGGTTTTCACCCCGCTCCACAGGGAGGAGGGATCTTTGGGGATTCAGTCGTGCTGGAAGTGGCTCCTCCAAGGTTTCACTGGGGTTTTGCCAGGGTTAGCAGCGTTCTCACCTCAGGTGTGGGATCTGAGTGTGGCTCTACTCACGTTCCCACCATGAAGGGGAAGGTGAAGGACGCGGTGGGGCCGGTGGTTGAGGGGTTAAACATGACCCCAACGCCAACAGCCCCATGTGGACAACTGGCTTGGACAGCAGCCCTTACTCAGAGCTGTGAGTTGTAACTTGGAGCTCTAACTTGTAGCTCAGAGCTGTAACTTGGAGCTGTGACTTGTAACTCGGGGTCTCCCCACTGAATCGGAGCCTTGGCTCCTTCCCACGAGCCGAGCCGGTGCCGGCCCCATCCAGCGGCAGGAAGCTCTGCCCACAGCCCTTGCTTGCTTTGGCATGGCTTTTCCAGCGAACTGGGGTGTATTTTTAGCCTGCCGGAAGCTCCCCCTGGTTATCGGCAAAGGGCTCCATGCGCTGCCAGTGCCCGGCACGCCCAGCTACCGGGGCACCGACATCCCCGCTGCCGAGGGGGGACAGAGCCACAGGGCACAGAAACACCCCCATCCCTGCCAGAACCCCTGGGAAGGTCTTATCCAGGGTGTGTGTCCCAGATGGGCTCCCTGGGTGCCCGACGTGGACGGCTGGGTTTGGTCCGTCCCTGGCACGCAGCCGGCGCTTCTGGGGAGCCCTGGCCGGCCGTGTTGATACAGACACCGGGTTATTTGAGGTGAAAGCAGCCCCTGGCACCGGCGTAGCCAACTCTGGCAGCTTCCTGCCGTGCCGCGGCCCCCGGCAAAGGCCGGCTGCTCCCGGCCAGGATGTTTGTACAGGGCACAGGGCCAAAAAAACCCCCCTCTCCTTCCCCGTGCCGCTTCCTTCACCGTGTAAACTGTGTCACCGGAGCCAGGATGGCGATGGAAATCCCAAACCTCCCCGTGAGCAATTTCGAAAGTGGGTGGCGGGGTGGGGACGTGGGTGGAAAGCGGGTGCCTTCCGAGACGAGCTGGTCCTTACTCAGCCGGGCAAACCCCGTGTGGCTTTGCCGCCAGTGATTAGTTTTTCACGTGGCTCGTCTGCATCTTCATCCCCTGGGTCTGAAAAAGAGATGGGGAAAAGGGGACTGAAGGAAAAAGAGGGAGAAAATAGGCTGGGGGGTGGTGGCACGTGGGTCATGGAGGGGGAATTCACCTCTCTCCTCTGTCTCTCCTCACAGACAGGTTCGGCGGGCGACGCGGTTGATGGACCCAGCAGAAGCCAAATGGAAGAAGGGCCAATTAATTATGTGGAAGAAAGGCGGCTGAACGAGGGCAGCGGACTCAGCCTGGTGAATGGGGGCCGGCTGGAGCCGGGGGGCACCGCGCTGATGGAGTCCAGCGGGTGGTCGCCAGGCCAGCCGCCCGCCGCCGGCAAAGCCCCCCTGGAAGACGTCCGGAACCTGGTGGCCTTCTCGGCGGTGGCCGAAGCCGTCTCCTCCTACCGGCTCCCGCCGCCAGGCTCGCCGTCGCTGCTGTACGAGAAGTTCGACTCGGAGATGAGCCGGGGCGGGCTGGGCGCGGCGGACGGCGTGCCCAGGGGCGAGGACCTGCACGCCCTCAAGGCCGCCCTGGCGCTGGCCAGGCACGGTGTGAAGCCCCCCAACTGCAACTGCGACGGCCCCGAGTGCCCCGACTACCTGGAATGGCTGGAACAGAAGATCAAGACGGCTCTGGGCGAAGAACTGGCGTCCCCGCGTCCCCGCGCCGCCGCCATCCCCCCTCCCATCCCCCAGGAAGGTGCTATTGACCCCCAGCCGGTGCCTGAGGCTGCCGAGCCGTGCCCGCCCGACGGCCTCCCCTTTTCCCAGAGCGCGCTGACCATTGCCAAGGAGAAGAACATCAGCCTGCAGACCGCCATCGCCATCGAGGCCCTCACACAGCTCTCGGCCGCCCTGCCCCAGCCCGTGGGTGATGGGCAGTCGCCGCTGCCGCCGCCCCCGCCGCCCCCCGCCGCCCCCTTCGGCCCAGGCCCCCTCGCCCCGCCGGGGGCCGCGTGGCAGCGAGGGGACGAGCCCCGCTACCCGCCCGAGCCGGGGGCAGCACCTGAGCCATTTTTCGGCGTGGCACCGCCCCGGGGCAACTTCTCAGCACCGTGGGGGCTGGAGGCCGAGGGGGCGACGGGGGCTGGAGATCCCATGGCAGAGCTGGAGCAGCTGCTGGGGAACGCTGACGACTACATCAAGGCAGCTTTCAAGAGACCTGAAGCGACCCCTGGCAAAGTGACGGCCCCCAAAACAGAGCCCCCTGAGCGAGCGGCCAGCAAGGAGGCAGCGGGTGGCCCCCCATTGCCGCCGGCGCCACCAGAGCCCGACCTGCACAAGAAGACACAGCTGGTCCTGCAGCAGCATCTCCACCACAAGCGCAGCCTCTTCCTCGAGCAAAGCCTGGCGGCGGCAGCTCCCCCGGACCGGCCGGGAGGATGGTGGGCTCCCGGCACCCCTGCCGTGCCCCCCAAACCCTTCGAAAAGCAGCCCAAAGAGAAGAAGAAGAAAATGCCGCCTGAAAAGCCCCCCCCGGCCAAACCTCTCCGCAAGCAAGTGCAGATCAAGAAGGCGAAGCAGAAGGACTCGCAGCCGCTCTTCCTGCCCCTCTGGCAGATCAGCCTGGAGGGGTTTCGGGCGCCCGCCGAACCCCCCCCCCAACCCCCCCCCCCCCCGAGGAGATGCAAACGGACCCGCCGCCGCCGCCATCGGCCTTCCCGCACCAGCCTCTTGCACTAGCCCAGCCCGCCGCATGCCCCCCGCCACCCAACCCCCCCGGTGGCATCCCCCCCGCTCCCGACTCTCAGGAAAGGGGTGCCCCCGGGGGGGGCCCCCAAATTCACTCGGCGCCGGCGGGCTCAGAGGAAGCGCTGGCTGCCCCCCTGCCGGCCACCTCGGCTCCCATCATGGTGGATGACAAGTTGGAAGAGCTCATCCGACAATTTGAAGCCGAATTCGGGGAGAATTTCAACCTGCCGCCCCCTGAGACGCCCGCCCCGCTCGCCCCCGGGGCTGCCGAGGAGCCAGGGGGACCAGCACCAGCCTCGCAAGGGTCCCCTCAAGCCACCGCCGCCCCCTCGGCCCCCAGCAGCGCTCCCCAGCCCGGCCCCAAGAGCTGCGCGTTGTCTCCGGGGAAGGCTCTGCTGTCAGAGCCCCCCTTTACCGCCCGCTCCCCCAAACAGATCAAAATTGAATCTTCTGGTGCTATCACCGTGGTGTCCACCACGTGTTTTTACTCCGAGGAAAGCCAAAACCCGGACGTGGACGATGCCGACAGGACGCCCACCAAGGATGAGGTGCCGCTGACGCCGACTCTGAGCGGCTTTCTGGAGTCTCCGCTGAAGTACCTGGACACACCGACCAAAAGCCTCCTGGACACCCCGGCCAAGAGGGCACAGGCAGAATTCCCCACCTGCGACTGCGTTGGTGAGTGAGTGGCCGTGCCAAGGGGTTACTGGGGTGGCATTTCCAGGTGTTTATTTTTCCAAGATTGCCCTGGATATATAACAGAATGATGCCACGGCGCCAGCAAAGCGCCTGATTTTTGGGGGGATCACAGAATCACAGAGTCAGCCAGATTGGTAAAGACCTCTGAGATCATCAAGTCCAACCTGTGACCCAACCCCACCTTGTCCCCCCCACCATGGCACTGATGCCACATCCAGGCTCTGCTTAAACCCCTCCAGGGACGGGGACTCCACCCCCTCCCTGGGCAGCCCATTCCAAGGGCTCATCCCTCTCTCTGGGAAGAACTTCTTCCCCATGGCCAACCTAAACCTGCCCTGGGGCAGCTCCAGGCTGTGCCCTCTTGTCCTACTGCTGGTTCCTGGCAGCAGAGCCCGACCCCTCCCAGCTCCCCTCTCCTGTCTCTCTTGCAGAGAGCAAGAATCATAGAATCATAGAATCAACCGAGTTGGAAAAGACCTCAGAGATCATCAAGTGCAACCCTTGATCCAACCCCGCCGTGGTTACCACACCATGGCACTGATGCCACATCCAGTCTCACCTCCCTGGGCAGCCCATTCCAATGTCTGATTACCCTCTCTGTAAAAACTTTCTTCCTCATATCCAACCTAAACCTGCCCTGGGGCAGCTCAAGGCTGTGCCCTCTTGTCCTACTGCTGGTTCCTGGCAGCAGAGCCCGACCCCCCCCCGGCTCCCCCCTCCTGGCAGGGAGCTGCAGAGAGTGAGAAGGTCTCCCCTGAGCCTCCTCCTCTCCAGGCTGAGCCCCCCCAGCTCCCTCAGCCTCTCCTCACAGCACTTGTGCTCCACACCCTTCCCCAGCCTCGTTGCCCTTCTCTGCACCTGCTCCAGCCCCTCAACATCCTTCCCAAACTGAGGGCCCAGAGCTGGGCCCAGCACTCGAGATGCAGAGCTCACGTGGTGAAATGCTGGTGCTGTGGAGCTGCTTCTGCTTTCTGTTCTCGCCTGTTATTTTTATTGGAAATGCTGAGCACCCACCGTGTCGCCGCGGGGGTGGCACCGACACCACGGGCTGTGCTGGTGGGGGTTGGATGAGCAGCAAAACCAAAGGGCTGTTGGGTTTTATTTCAGCCACTCAGCTGAATCCCACGAGTCCATGCTGGTCTCAGTGCCAAAACCCACCTAAACCCCTGGTTCTTTAGGGTATTTTCAACCAAATTAGCTGGTTTGGGGTACCCAGAGTAACCCAAACTTTGGCTTTTTGTGTGCACTTATCCCTGGAGGAATCCTTGCTGCTGGGATACTGCCTTGTTCACTGGCCAATCCAATCAGGATGCATTGAAAAATCAGCAAACTCTTGGATTTGTGGGGTTTTGGGGTCTTTTTTTGGTGTGCGTTGGCATTTGTTATATTTTGCAGCAAGCCCTAGAAAACTCCCATCTGGTCCTTTCAGTCCACCTTCATCCGAGTGCAGGGAGCTGGATCTTCCCTCCCCAGTGTTTATACCAGAGCTGGGAGGAGCAGGGTGAGGATTTGGAGCTGGAAAAACGACCCCCCTACTTCTGGGAGAGGTGGCCTCGGGCTAAGACCAAGCTGCACTTTATTAGTGGGGCTGATGATTATTTATTTATTTGCCTGTAAATGGCAGCGGGAATCAGCTCAAAAGTCGCGGAGCAAAGGAAAAGCTTTTCTGGAGCCGCTCGAACTGATCTTGGAGTTTGCCAGGGAAAGATTGGAGTTGCTTTTTCTTTTCCGGCGTGATTTAAGGGGCTGGGAGAGGGGGGATTCCCGTGCTGCCACCTCTCTGTTTTCCCAAGGAAAAGCTGTGGAAGAAGCAATTCAGGAGTGGGGCTTGGTGCCTTATTGGGTGCTGTTGGAGGCTGGGATGAAATCAGCCTTCTCCGCGCGTCCCGTATTGATCCCTGTCTGGACATCTGCATCCCAGCTGAGCCCGGCTTTCTCCTCGGCCTGGCTCCCAGCCAGCTGGACATGATGGGAATGAAAATCAGAGTGGTGAGAGCAGAGAACACAGACCAGACCCGGCCGTGATGCTGGATGCGTTCCACCAGAGATGTCAGAGCATCCCGGTGTGCTGGGGATCCATCCTTGTGCCTGCCTGGAGCATCGAGTGCTTCCCACATGGCACCTCCATGCCCTGAAAGCCCTGAGGGGGCTGTTGTTGTGATGGAGGTGTTGGTGGCAGGGCTGTAGCCCCAGTGTCCTGCTCCTGTAGTCCCAGGATCCTCCCATAGCCCCAGCATCCTTCTCCTGTGCTTTGATCATCCTTGCCATGGTCTAGTAACCTTGGTGGCATTGGATCAGGGGTTGGACTTGATTATCTCAGAGGTCTTTTCTGACCTGTTTGATTCTGTGATTCTATGATTCTCCTGTAGACCCAGAATCCTCGTGTAACCCAAGTATCCCTGTCCCAAAGCCCCAGCATCCTTCTCCCATAGTCCCAGCATCCTTCTGTCATAGTCCCAGCATTCTTCTCTCGTAGCCCCAGTGTGCTTCTCCCATAGGCCATATCCTTTTCCTGTACCCCACATCTTTCTCTCACAGCCCCAGCATCCTCCCTTAGCCCCAATGTCCTCCTGAAGCCTCAGCATCCTCTTGCAGCCCCACTATCCTTCTTCCATAGCCCCAACATTCTTCTCCCATAGCCCCAGTGTCCTCCCTTAGCTCCAACACCCTCCTGAAGCATCAGCATCCTTCTCCCACAGTCCCAGCATCCTTTGGTAGCCTATATCCTTCTCCCATAGCCCCAGCATCCTTTGGTAGCCTATATCCTTCTCCCATAGCCCCAGCATCCTTTGGTAGCCTATATCCTTCTCCCATAGCCCCAGCATCCTTCCACCTCTTCCTGGCACTGCAGCTCCTTCCTTGCACAGTCAACTTGGATCATCCCATGAACATCCCCAAATCCTCCAGGAAAGCCTAAAGCAGCACCAATAGTTTTCAGGCCCCAAATTATCCCGTGATGGTTTTGGCAGCATCCAGCCAGGCTGGTCCCTGTGAGCAGGACCAAAGGGGTGCTCCAGGTGGTGAGCAGGGGCTGGGATGAGGAGGGGGTTTGGAATCTGAATCTCAAATTGGAGTCCAGTCGAATTTGGAATCCAAATCCAGAGCTGGAGTGGCTGGAGCGAATCCCCCGAGCCAGGATGGAGCTGTGGTCACTGCTGGGATGCTTGGAAGGGCTGTGGCTGCTCGGGGAGGTTTTTTGGTCCCCAACAGGAGTGGGTTTGAGCACCCATTTCCAAGTTTTCCAGTGGCATTTTAGTGCTGGGAGCATCTTCCAGAGCAGAAAATGATGAAGAGCTGCCAGGCTGTTTAATGCATCCATTCTCTGGTGCTCTGACGGGGAGATGAACCCTTGAGTTTGGTTTGAGGGAATTTGGGGGTTTGGAATCCTTTGGAGCAGCTGATGGAAGTGCAGACCCCAAAATCTCAGTCTCCCTCTCCTGTGTCTTCAGAGCAAATCGTGGAGAAGGACGAGGGGCCGTATTACACCCACCTGGGCTCGGGGCCCACCGTGGCCTCCATCAGGGAGCTCATGGAAGAGCGGTGAGGACCTTTTCCCATCCCATCCCTGGGGGGCTGAGAGGGCAGGGGGCCATGAGGGAGAGTGGGGGTCTGTGGGGACCTGTCAGGGGAAGTGGGGGCTCCTGGGAGCGAGTGGGGGGCCATGAGGAGTCCCCTGTGGGGGAGTGGGGGCTTGTGAGGGTGAATGGGGACCCGTGAGGGTGAATGGGGACCTATGAGGGGTCCCATTTGGGTGAGAGGGCCCTTATGAGGGTGAGTGGGAACCCCTGGCATCCTATCAGGGGGAGTGGGGGCTCCTGAGAGTGGGTGAGGAGCCATGAGGGGTCCCATGAGGGTGAGTGGAGTCCTGTGATGATGAGTGGGGGCTTGGAAGGGGGAATGGGGACCCATGAGGGGGCTCCTGAGGGTGAGTAGGGTCCTGTGAGGCTGAGTGGGATCCTGTGAGGGGGCTTGTGAGGGTGAGTGGGGCTTGTGAGGGCGAGTGGGAGCCTACGGGGTCCTGTCAGGGTGAGTGGAGGCTTGAGAGAGTGAAGGGTCCCATGAGTGTGGGTGAGGACCCATGAGGGGGCTGAGGTCATGGGTGGGGCCCTGTGAGGGAGAATGGAGACCCAGGAGGGTGAGTGGGGACCCATGAGGGTCAGTGTGGGTTTGTGGGGGTGAATGGAGACCCATGAAGGGGCTCCTGAGGATGAGTGGGGTCTCCTGAGGGTGAATGGGACCCATAAGGGAAAACTGGGGCTTTTGAGGGGTCCTGTGAGGGCAAATGAGGGTCTGTGAGGGACCCCATGAGGGCAAGTGAGGATGACCAGGGTCCTGCAAGGGCGAGAGGAGTCCTGTGAATGGGGGCTTCTGAAGGGCTCATGAGGGCGACTGGGGGTCTCCTGAGTGTGGGGCTGATGGCTGTTCCTGGCAGGTACGGTGAGAAGGGCAAGGCCATCCGCATCGAGAAGGTCATCTACACCGGGAAAGAGGGCAAGAGCTCCCGGGGCTGCCCCATTGCCAAGTGGGTGAGTGCCTGTGCCCCGCTTCTCTCCCCCTTTGGAGCCCCCCAATGCTCCTGCCCCCCTTCCTGGGCACAAGGAGGTCCTCCACCAGCGGTGGTTACAGTGGGCAGGGGTGGGATGGTCAGTTTGTGGCTGGCAAGGAGGAGGCAAGAGCTGTGTCCACCCCCAGGGAAGCTCTGTGGGGATTCCCACCCTCAGCATGTCCATTGCCTACACTCCAAAGCCCATGGGGGTGAACATAACCATGGGATACTCACATCCCCACAGAAAGCAACCAGGACCCACTTTTGGAGTCCTCCCCACCCAGGAGGTGGTTGATGGAGTGGTATTTATTGACTTGGTCCCCCCACGTCCCCACAGAAAGAATCCAGGACCTACTTTTGGGTTCCCCCATCCCAGGAGGTGTTTTTGGAGTGCTGTTTGCTGAATTGACCCCTGTGTTTTCCAGGTGATTCGCAGACACAACCAGGAGGAGAAGCTGCTGTGCCTGGTGCGGCACCGGGCCGGGCACCACTGCCAGAACGCCGTGATCATCATCCTCATCCTGGCCTGGGAGGGCATCCCCAGGACCCTGGGGGACACCCTGTACCAGGAGCTCACCGACACCCTCACCAAGTACGGCAACCCCACGAGCCGCCGCTGCGGCCTCAACGACGAGTAAGTGCCACTACTGCCAAATCCCCTGAAATCACTGGGATTTCAGTGTTAGAGAGCAAGGCAGTGCTTTATTCTTGGCCAGGAGGTTTCAGAATCTCAGAATCATTAAGGTTGGAAAAGATCATCAGGATCATCAAGTCCAACCATCAACCAGCACCACCACCGTGTTCAGTACCAACCAAGTGTCTCTGAGTGCCACATCCACACGTTTTCTGAACACTTCCAGGAGTGGTGACTCCACCACCTCCCTGGGCAGCCCATTCCAATACATGACCACCCTCTCAGTGAAGGGATTCAATCTAAACTTCCCCTGGCACAACTTGAGGCCGTTTCCTCTTGTCCTGTCTCTTGTTCCCTTTGTGTGTGACCAACAAAATCCTGGCCTCCACACCGACACCGATTCAAAACTTTTTCACCTGTTTATACATTTTTAGCAAACAATGAAATTAATGTTCATTGGTTCTAAATTACATAATTCTCTTTCATTAATTAGTATTCTCTGTTGGTTATTGATTTCTTACTTTTCATGCTAATTAGTCCATATTTTTACTCCTTTTAGTATCTTCAGTATCTTTTTTCCTCTGGCAGGGACTTACCAACACATGTACTGAGCCTTTGTTAGTCTCTTCTTTATCTTCTGCTCTCTGCAAAATGTGCTTGTGGTCCTTAAATTCTGCATTCCAGATGTCCAACTTCAACAATCCATGTTTGTGTCCCAGGCTTTAGTTCATTGAAACACATCAGGGTTAGTTTATCAAAACTTCAAGTTTCACTGATTTTCCTAAGCTATGTTCCCACAAAAGTGACTCACAACAGCTTTGCTAAATGCTAAGAGTGATTTAAGAATAACACACTATTTATAATTAATTTATATGGATTATGATTAATTAAATGGGACAGGACAGGATAGGATGGGGTGGGAATGGGATGTGGGGTCCCTGCTCTTCCCAGAGCTGCTGTCACCAAGCTGGTGGCTCATGTTCCTCATGGTGTCCCTCCCTCCCAGCCGGACCTGTGCCTGCCAAGGCAAGGACCCCAACACCTGTGGTGCTTCCTTCTCCTTCGGCTGCTCCTGGAGCATGTACTTCAACGGCTGCAAATACGCCCGGAGCAAAACCCCCCGCAAGTTCAGGCTGGTGGGAGACAATCCCAAAGAGGTGGGTGAGGGGGCTGGAGTGGGACGGCACTGGGGAGGGGTGGGTTTGGACCTCCTTCACCTTCAGCTCCAGGTTTTGCAGCCTGAAAGTAGGATTCCTTGTGAAACCTGAAAATAGGATTCCCTGTGAATCCTGAAGATGGGGTTCCTTGCAGAATTTTTGATGGATTAGGGAGATGAGGAAAAGAAAGGTGGCGCAAATGAGGTCCCTGTAGAAGCTCCAAGGAAGAAGCCAAAGGGCTGATGGGTTGAGTGAGTGAAAGCACAACAGGTGCAGAGGCTGGAGGCTGAACAGTCAGATCTTCATCAGGAATTTAAGCCACGTGCTTTGTGCTGGACATGGTGGGAAGGGTTGGGTGCTGTGTGGTGTCTGTAGGCTCTGTCCGTGATTCCGTTCCAAAACCCCTGGGTGACATCCTCCTGCTTTCCCTGCCACAGGAAGAGCTGCTCCGGAGAAGCTTTCAGGACTTGGCCACCGAGGTTGCCCCGCTTTACAAGAGGCTGGCACCACAAGCCTACCAAAACCAGGTACTACCAGCCCCTTGTCCCCCTGGCAACACGAATGGGTGCCAGGTGGTGGTGTTTGGGAGATTTTGGATAATCAGAGCCCTCTCCTCCTTCCACCAGGTCACCAACGAGGACGTAGCGATCGACTGCCGGCTGGGCCTGAAGGAGGGGAGGCCGTTCTCAGGGGTGACGGCGTGTATGGACTTCTGTGCCCACGCTCACAAGGACCAGCACAACCTCTACAATGGCTGCACGGTGGTAAGCAGGCACCGGGGGGGGTGTTGGGGTGCTCCCACCCCATTTTGGGATGCTCCTTTCTGAGCCACTGGGTCCCCAGTTGTCCTACCCCAGGGCAGTGGTCACAGCACCAAGCCTGATGGAGTTCAAGGAGTGTTTGGACAACACTCTCAGGCACTTGGTGGGATTTTGGGGGTGTCCTGTGCAGGGCTGAGTTGGACTTGATTATCCTTGTGGGTCCCTTCCAGCTCAGCATATTCTGTCCTCCCTGCCTGGCTCCAGGTCCTTGGTGTGACACCTCAAATGACACCTCAGGTCTGTGAGTGCTGAAGCCACCCCAGCCAGACTCAGGTGCTAACGGGGACCAGCATTTGCTTTTGTCCAACCCACGGGAGGTTTCCATGGCAGCTGGGGACCAGAGCGGAGGGAATGCCAGGCTGGTGTGGATTCGTGTTGATGGGGGAATAAGGAGGAGGTTTGGCCCATCCAGCACAGACCACATCCCTCAGCACCCCGCTGACAGCACCCACCCCCCCAGGTCTGCACACTGACCAAGGAAGACAATCGCGTGGTGGGAAAAATCCCCGAGGATGAGCAGCTGCACGTCCTGCCCCTCTACAAGATGTCCAGCACGGATGAGTTCGGCAGCGAGGAGAACCAAAACGCCAAGGTGGGCAGCGGGGCCATCCAGGTGCTCACGTCCTTCCCGCGCGAGGTCCGCAGGCTGCCTGAACCTGCCAAGTCCTGCCGGCAGAGGCAGCTGGAGGCCAGGAAAGCCGCCGCGGAGAAGAAGAAGCTGCAAAAGGAGAAGCTGATGACGCCGGAGAAGATCAAGCAGGAAGTGCTGGAGCTCCCCACGCTCCAGCCAAACACAGGTAACGGGGGCACAGGTGAGGTCCTGCCACCCCCAAGCCGACCGGGAAGTGTGTGAGGGGATTGGGATACGACTGGATGGGTAGGTGTGTTGAGGTGGAGAGTGGGAGCCTGGTGGGGTTTTTGGAGTGCTCCCCACTAATTTGGGATGCTCCTTCTTGAGCCACCAAGTCCCCAGTTGTCCTGCCTATCCGGATGGCATGGATGACTTTTCCATGGCACCTGGGTTTTTCCCTGTGCCGTGGAGCGGTGGGAGCTCTCTCTGCAGCGCTCAGCATGGGTGTGAATCCCGGGCAATGCTGGGCAATGCCAACCCCAACCTCCGTGCTCTCTGGAATTCCTGAGCTTGACCAAGTGTTTCAGGGTTGTCGCTCCCCTCCAGTGGCTCCCTCAGCTGGTGGGTCACAGGGGCTGTGTGTGCTGTCCCACAGGTATGGCCTTGAAAAGCGGGATCCCCCCGCAGCCACTGAAACCTTCCATCAAGGTGGAACCCCAGAGCCATTACAACGCCTTCAAGTACAATGGCAACGCGGTGGTGGAGAGCTACTCGGTGCTGGGCAGCTGCCGGCCCTCCGACCCCTACAGCATGAACAGTGTTTACTCTTACCATTCCTACTATGCACAGCCCAATCTGCCTTCCGTGAACGGGTTTCACTCCAAGTTCGCGCTTCCCTCCTTCGGGTATTACGGCTTTTCCAGCAACCACGTGTTCCCCTCGCAGTTCCTCAACTACGGGGCGCCTGAGCGGGGCGGGAGCACCTGGGTGAGCAATGGCTACGAGAAGAAGCCCGACGTCTCGGTGCTGCAGGAGAACCTCAACCACACCTACGGGAACACCAACTTCCCTGAGCCCGTCCCTCATGGCATGCGGAGCAAGAACCACCACCAGCGCACCTACGAGCGGGCCAACCGCTACGCCAGCCAGCAGAAAGCGACGGCTGCCGGGGCACACAGGACTAACCCAGGCTCAGAGGAGGCACCGTCCTTTGCACAGAACTGTTTTGGCAGCCGCCCCATCAAGCAGGAGCCTCCGGACCCTCCGCCTGCCATCGAGCCCCTTCCTGGTGCAGCGGCCGTGCCCAGCGCCGACCTGACACTGCCGGCCATCCCGGCACATGGCGCGGCGCCAGAGCAGCGCTGGAGCCCCTTCAAGGCGCCACGGGGCGCGTCTTCCCCCGAGAGGACTAACACGGCCGAGGGCTCGTGGGGTGTGCTGGTGCCAGGCGCAGATGGGCGGGAGAAGCTGAGCGCTTTCGACGCCACCGCACGCCTGCCGCCACCGGAGAAGCAGTGGCCCAATGTCCTGGCGGCAGGAGAGCCAGCGGCGGCACCGGCGCGTGGGTCAGGATTGCTGCCGAAGCCGTGGAGCCCCTGCAAGCTCGGGGAGGCAGCGCTGGCCGGCACGGGCACCCCCAGCCTGCTGGGCTCACTGGGCTTCAGCTCGGCTCTGCCGGGGCTGCCCAGCTTCCCCGAGGAGCCGTGGGGCTCCGTGAAGGTGGAGGAGCGCAGGACACCGGCACCCAGCCCGGGGCTGCCGGAGAAGCCATGGGAGGCAGCGTTGGGTGAGAAGGGGGCGGCAGGGCCCCGCCGGGACAAACCATGGGACCCCTTTGGCTTGGAGGAGGATCTGTCAGAGAAGGCGGTGAAGGAGGAGGAGGAAGAGGAGGAGGAGGAGGAGGAGGAAGAGGAGGAGGAGTGGTCGGACAGCGAGCACAACTTCCTGGACGAAAACATCGGCGGCGTGGCCGTGGCGCCTGCCCACGGCTCCATCCTCATTGAGTGTGCCCGCCGCGAGCTCCATGCCACCACCCCGCTGAAGAAACCCAACCGCTGCCACCCCACCCGCATCTCCCTCGTCTTCTACCAACACAAGAACTTGAACCAGCCCAACCACGGCCTGGCGCTGTGGGAGGCCAAGATGAAACAGCTGGCAGAGCGGGCGCGGGCCCGGCAGGAGGAGGCAGCGCGCCTGGGTCTGCCGCCGGACGCCAAAGCCTTCGCCAAGAAGCGCAAGTGGGGCGGTGCGTTGGCGACCGAGGCACCCAGCAAGGAGAGGAGGGACTCGGTCCCCACGCGGCAGGCGGTGGCCATCCCCACCAACTCCGCCATCACTGTGTCCTCCTACGCCTACACCAAGGTGACAGGCCCCTACAGCCGCTGGATCTGAGACGGGCGCAACCGCCGTGGCCCCATCTTACCTCAACCCTCGGCAGTGCCGGTGCCCGGCGTTGCTTCGTGGTGCTTTCTCCTCGGGCGTGGGGAGAAGAAAAAAATAAAAAATAAAGAGACAAAAGTGAAGCAAAACACAACAGCCACACCACAAAAAAAAAAAATATCCAACCCATAGGAAGAGAACCCGACGCGCGGAGCCGGCGCGGGCATGCGCCGTCAAAGAGCTGCGCCGGTGAGGAGTTGGCATACCAAGCAAAACTGGGTAAAAAAGGCACCCAGGAGGAACGATGCTGTTTGATGATTTTAGGTAATCTCCTATTTATATCTCCATGTTTTTTAATCTAGCCTCAGATGAATTTCCTAGCGTCCTTTCACGAGGAGAGGTTTTTAATTCCACTTAAAGGAAAAGCCTATTTGTCGGATTTGATTTGATTTTATTTTTTACTCCGATGACGACGACGACGAAGCCGATCTTCGAAAGAGAAGCCAACGTGGAAAAAACCCACCCTGAACACAAATCCAAACCAACCTGAACACCAAACCAGCTTAAAGGCAAGAGGTGACTCCCTGCAGCTCTGAGGCTATCAGGATCATGTGCTTTACTGTCAGCCGAACACGCTGAACAGCCGAATATTTTTATTCCTAAAGGACATAAAAATACTTATTTTGCAGCTTGAGGAGCCCTTTCTTACAGCGATGGGAGCCCACGAAAAGTGGGACATCCCGAGGCGGCACCTCTTCACTCGGCTCCTCCTCCAGCGGGATTGACTCCACCGGGACGGAGCGGGCCAACGTCTTTCCTGGTGCCGGAGACCTCAGGACACGGCTGGGCTGGGAATGCTGCTGCTGGGGGGGCCATGCTCGGGCTCGGACTTGTGGCTACTTTGCCAATGGCCCCAGGGTGAGCAGTGGCGGCAGTGGCGGCATCTCCAAAGGAGCTGACAAGACAAAGAAACAGAAACAAAAAAATACAAAAATCCAGGAAAAAAAAAACCACAAACCAACCCCAAACTGTGAATAGCGAGTGTTGCTCTCTGTACATCACTGTTGCTAAAGTCTGGTGCTTTCCGTCTCCGGGGGACTTTCTCTGCGCGATCGGCTCCGGGAAGAGCGAATCCCGAAGACTTGGCTGGGCCAAATCCCGCCGGGTCCGCCTTCCCTGCCGGTGCCAGCAAGCCGGCGTAGTGGCCCCAGCGCCGCCGGGGCTCGGTGCTCTTTATACTCTCCCCGGGTGCCATCCCTCCTTCCTATGGATCACCGTTCTTCCCGCAAAAAAAACACCCAAACCCAGCTGACAACCCAACGACGATGACGACGACAACCGCGTGGTGCTTTTGGAACAATCTCCGTCGAGACTTCCCGCCCGACGCCGGAGCCGCGCCCAGACGGAGGGGCGGGAGAGCTCCCCAGGAGCGCGGCACAGACGGATCCAGGTTCCCGGCGTCCCCAGGGGTGTTGTTGCTTTTGCACTTTGAGGTGCCTTTTAGAAGAGCCAGCGAGGCAGCGCCGACGCCGTCACCGTGCGGGAACCACCTCGTGTTTACTGTCACCCTCCTTCCCCCGCGCACGGGACACGGATCAGCAGGATCTCGGTAAAAAACAACCTGAACATTTACGTGGTCTGATTTTAAACCTGTACATAGGGAAAGAATTTTTTTAAAAGCACTTTCACCTAGATTTAAAAAGCGAAACTTAAAAAAAAAGCAAACAACTCCCCTTCTTCCCTCTCCCCTCCCC
>NW_020885065.1:97304-131595 GCF_003945725.1 Corapipo altera | reverse complement strand
GGGGGGGACACAATATAACAAAACCATTGGAGAGTGTCCAAAGGAGGCCACGAGGATGGGGAAGGGCCTTGGTTTGAAGCCGTGTGAGGACACTGAGGGCACTTGGTGTGTTCAGCTGGAGAAGAGGAGACTGAGGGGAGACCTCACTGCAGTTCCAACTGCCTGGGCAGGGGCAGAGGAGGGGCAGGGACTGAGCTTTGCTCTGGGGGGACCAGGGACAGCACCCAGGGAATGGTTGGAGCTGTGTCAGGGCAGGGTCAGGTTGGATCTCAGCCAAAGGTTCTGCCCCAGAGGGTGGTTGGCACTGCCCAGGCTCCCCAGGGCAGTGGGCACAGCCCCAAGGCTACCAGAGCTCCAGGGTTGTTCAGACAACGCTCTCAGGGACAGGGTGGGATTGTTGGGGTGTCTGCAGGGCCAGGAGCTGCCCTTGGTGATCGTGATGGGTCCCTTCCAACTCAGGGTACTCCATGATTCTCTGATCTTGCCCTCTGCAGGGATCCCAACGCTGGGCAAGAACGTGGTGGTGGCCGGGAGGTCGAAGAACGTGGGGATGCCCATCGCGATGCTGCTCCACACTGATGGCAAACACGAGCGGCCTGGAGGTAGGAAACCTGTCCCACTGCCCTCTTCAGGCTCCTAGAGCCATCTCAGGGGTCCCTCAGGAATCTGGCCAAGGCTGGGGAGTTGATTCTGCACATGGTCTTAAAATTGTTAAGGTTGGAAAAGGCCTTAGGGGTCATCAAGCCCAACCATCAACCAGCACCATGTTCACCACTAGACCGTGTCCTCAAGTGCCACATCCACATGTTTTTTGAACACTTCAGGGATGGTGACTCCACCATTTCCCTGGGCAGCCTGTTCCAATGTTTAACAACCCTTTTCTTGAAGGAATTTCCCCAATACCCAACCTAAACTTCCCCTTCCTGTTTCCTCTTGTCCTGTCCCTTGTTCCCTGGGAGCAGAGCCCAACCCCCAGCTGGCTCCAGCCTCCTGTCAGGGAGTTGTAGAGACCAATAAGGTCTTCCCTGAGCCTCCCTGTAACATTTTGGATCCTCCTTCATCAAGTCCTTGTCCCCTTCTGTCCCCAAGCCCTTCCCTCTGACTCCACAGGCTGTTCCCTGGGGTTTGTCAGCAGGCCCTGATGTTGCTGCTCAACACAGGGGTGGTCTTGAAGGGGAAGATGCAGAGAACTGGCTGGGTTTGGGAATTAAAGCTCCATGGAATCACTCTCCCAGGTGATGCCACAGTCACGATCTCCCACCGCTACACCCCCAAGGAGCAGCTGAAGCAGCACATGATCCGTGCAGACATCGTGGTGGCAGCAGCAGGTAGGGCCTGGCTGATGGCACAGCTGAGGGGCACAGAGGGTGCTCCAGGTGTTCCTGGTGGGAATCCTTGGCATGGAATGTTCTGGAGCCTCTCTGGCAGTGTGGGAGAGTCTGGTGCTCCCAGGGCTGCAGGTGAGGGGCTGCTGGAGCCAGTTCATCCTGTGCAGAAGCCAAGGAGCAGCATCTTTGTTCCTAGCAGAGCTGTTTGTGGCTTTGCCTTTGAAATGGAAAATAACACCTGGCAGGAGGGGCTTGGCCTGCCCATGACACCTGATCAGATCCTAAAGAGCAGCATGGAATCAGAGACTATAATGAGTTGGAAGGGACCCATCAAGTGCAGCTCCCGGGCCTGCACAGAAACCCCAGCAGTCCCACCCTGTCCCTCAGAGCATTGTCTGAACAACCCTGGAGCTCTGGCAGCCTTGGGGCTGTGCCCACTGCCCTGGGGAGCCTGGGCAGTGCCCAACCACCCTCTGGGGGAAGAACCTTTCCCTGAGATCCAACCTGACCCTGCCCTGACACAGCTCCAACTGTTCCAGGGTCCTGTCCCTGCTCACAGAGAGCAGAGATCAAAGCTGCCCCTCAGGAGGATTTTGAAGACCCCAATGAGGTCTGACTTCAGTCTCCTCTGCTCCAGCTGAACACACCAAGTGCCCTCAGTGTCCTCACACAGTTTCCAATCAAGGCCCTTCCCCATCCTCCTTCCCTCCTTTGGACACTCTCCAATGGTTTTGTTATATTGTGTCCCCCCAAACTGCCCCAATGTTGAGGTGAGGCCGCCCCAGGGCAGAGCAGAGCAGGACAATCCCCTCCCTGATGCCCCCAGGACACGTTGGCCCTCCTGGCTGCCAGGGCACTGCTGGCTCAGGAACAACTGGCCATGGACCAGGACCCCCAGGGCCCTTCCTGCAGCTGCTCTCCAGCCTCTCATCCCCAGCCCACACACACAGCCAGGGCTGCCCCAGCCCAGGGGCACAATCCAGCCCTTGCCCTTGCTCCACTTCCCACGGTTGGGGATTGTCCATCTCTGGTCTGCTGAGCCCTCTCTGCCCTCGAGGGAGTCAACAGCTCCTCCCAGTTTGGTGTCCTCAGCCAAGTTCCTCAGTTTTCCTTTGAGCTGATGAAGGTGTTGAAGAGAACTGCAGGATGGAGCCCTGTGGAACATCCCCAGTGCCAGCCTGACACCACCCCAGTCACTGTGACTTTGTCCCCAACCCATGAGCCAGTTGTTCACCCATCCCATAAGACTCTTATCCAGCTGTATAACAACAGGCTCTGTTGTACCTTCTGTTGTATTTATGTGGGATGACAAAAAATACCAAGAAAATAATTACCAGGGTAGGATCTGCTTACCTGGAGCAGCTGCAGAGGCACCCCCAGAGCATGAGGATCCACTCAGTCTGTGCCCTGCTCCAGACTGTCCCCTGGGCAGAGGAGCTGAGCTGCTTTGGAGGGTCTTTTTGGCAGCAGAAGGTGGGTGGGACCTGTGGGGAGGGAGGAGAGAAAGTGTGGGGTGAGAATTGGGTGTGAAGAGAAAGTGTGGGAGGTTTGGGGGTGTGTAAGGACAGAAGGGGATGGAGTCACCTGGGAAGGTGTGAGTGGAGCAGAGAGGGGGTCACATGGATGAGAGAAAACAAGAATGGGAGGGAATTCCTGTTAAAACCCAGCCCTAAGAGTGAAGGGAACAGGTCACTGTTAATAGATCCCTTGGAGTGGGTTGGAGTGAAAGGACACTCATTGATCAGTGTTTACATATTTAAATTATTTTAGATCAATTTGGTTGCAATGGAAAGGAGGGATGGAGCTGTTTTATCTGTGGGCATGGAACAATATAAAAGCACGAATATAACACTTCAGAAAATGTATAAGGGGAAAAGAAAGAAAAGATCAGAGCAGGAAGATCTCACCAGCTGTGGATTCCAGTGTTGGAATTTTGATGTCTGTTGGTCAGTCTTGATCCATCAGGGGTGGGGGAAGCCCCCAGAATGATGCCTTAGGACACTGTAGGCACCAAAACCACAATGATTAATGAGATAATCCACGTTCAGGTTCAGGTGGGAAGGCCCAGGTACCTCCCCTGGCTGATGGGTCATGTGCCAAACTCTGGTGGAAGTCCCAAAAATGAATCTGGGGGCACTTTAGGGGTCTTTGGTGGTTTATGGCCCTTCTAAGACATGACAGCTCCTCTCACAGTGTGGCTGAGCCAGTTCTGCCCCATCTGAAGGATGAAAACCTTCAGCCCTGTGTGGGAATGTCCTGATACTCCCCCAGGGGGGTTTTCCACCTGGGCCAGGTGTGTGAGGGAGGACATTGGGATGATAAAAATCATCATCCCACCTCAGGACCTGCTTCTTCTCAGCCTCTTCCATTATCTGGCTCAAAAACCAGCTCATGGGTAATCAAAAGTTGATTTGTTGTGGTCACCCTCTGGTGTTCACCCCCCTCTGCACACCTTGGACAGCACTTTAATTTCCAATGTCAGTTTTAACACATCCTCACAGTTATTTTTCTATAAAATGCCTGAAATTTTTATTAATTTCATTTTAGAAATTTAAAAGGTTCATCCTCAGCAGAACTGTCCTCTCCAAAGAAAAGAGGTGATGTGAAATTTAAACAGGAGAACTAAAGGATGTTTGTGACAAACTTGAAAATTGTTAGAAAAAATGAGGGACTGGGGAAGAATATTGATTCCAACAGTGGCAAGAAATTTCTCCTTTAGCTAATAATAGTGATGGGTCAGCAAAGCACCTGCTGCCCCTGGAAGTGATTGTTTGAGTCATTAATTGTTAATATTTAAGTGTCTCTCAGTTCTTCCCCTCAGTATCTGGCTGAACCAGACAAACACGCCCCACCCTAAAAGGGAGGTTGAGCCCCAAGCTGCTGCTCCCACCCCTCCCTGTCCCTCTGGGACAGCCCTGGGATAAATCTGGAGCCTCTGCCAGGCTGGGATGGGGTGGGATCAGGCACTGCTCCAGGTTCCTGTCCCAGTGCAGCTGGAAAACCTGCTGGAGCTGCACCAAACAGCCCCAGACCCCAAATGCTTTGAGGATTCCATGTGGAGAAGGTGTGAGGTCCCAGAGCTTCCTGGGCATGGATTCCAGCTCTTTGCTCTGAGTTCTCAGGGAACATCTCAAACAGAAACATGGAATCATGGAATGGTTGAGGGACCTTAAGGATCATGTTGTTCCAACCCCCAGACACCTTCCACGAGCCCAGGTTGCTCCAACCTGGCCTTGGACACTTCCAGGGATGGGGCAGCCACAGCTTCTCTGGCAATTCCAGCCCAGCCCCTCTCCACCCTCAAAGGGAGGAATTTTTTACCAACATCCAACCTAAAATTTCCCTTCTTTCAGTTTGAAAGTGAAATATCTGATTGAGCTGCATATGAGTAGCTGAAATGTGCTCCTGTCGATTTGCATTTCATGGGATCATTTAGGTTGGAAAAGACCCTGAAGATTATGGAGTCCAGCTGGTCTGGGGGGCAGGAAGGGCAGATGGGCCAGAACATCCTGGGAATGTGGGTGAGGAGGAGCAGGGGGGCTGTTTAACACCCCTGAGTGTGTAGTTCTGTGCTTTTCCAGGCATTCCCAACCTGATCACAGCTGACATGATCAAAGAAGGAGCTGCAGTGATTGATGTGGGAATAACCAGAGTGCAGGATCCTGTCACTGCCAAGTCCAGGCTGGTTGGGGACGTGGATTTTGAAGGTATGGAAAGGCTCTGGGTGTGGGTTCTGGAGCACTTGGGTGCTGCAAAGGGAAGGAAAGTCCTGGTTCGTGTGTCTGGTTCATCCAATATTGTTCCGTGTTATCCCAGGACATGCCATGGGAAAGCTGCAGAGGAGACTCACCCTGTTGGGTCACTTTGCCTCTATTCCAAAACCTCTTTTAAAAGAAAGCCATGCAGAACTTACCTCCTGCCCTGTATTCCCTGGCCTTGATCCTCCTGGAGCTGCACCCCCACAGGGGCTCTTGGGATGAGCCTGGGGGAAGACCTGGGAATTTCCCCCTGGAAGAAAAAGAGGGTGAATGTCCAGATCGATGAAGTACCAGCATCAAGGCCACACCTAGTCTTGGATTTGACATTTCTGTGCTAGAAACCAGCTTTTAGACCTTACTTTAGATCCTTTAGTCCTCCCTTTGAGCTTTTCCCCAGCCTGGGCTTTGCAGCTGGGCTGGTTTAGAGCAGCAGGGACGGAAAGAGCGGGGCTGGATAACGGGGAAAAACGTGGAGAAACTCCTGTTCCTAAATGATGACCCTGGAGGAGATCTGGGGGCTTTTAGCCTGGGAATTGTTGCTGCTGTTGATTTTGCTGCTGAGCTGTGCCTTTCCTCCCCAGGGGTGAGGAAGAAGGCCAGTTACATCACCCCGGTGCCGGGCGGGGTGGGGCCCATGACCGTGGCCATGCTGATGAAAAACACCATCATTGCTGCCAAGAAGCTGCTGAAACCCAAAGAGTTGGAAGCACTGACTGCTTGACCTGGGCCATCCTTCTCCTTCGTAGCACTGAAAGCAACATTCCAAACTGACTCCCAAACAGGCCGATAGAAAATGCAATATTTTTTTATTTATTGTCTCAGAATGGGAAAAATTTCCCACTCGGAGGTCGCAGGTATTTATTGGAGCTGAAGCAGCTGCATCTGGTGGTACTGAGGTGTGTAAATCTTCATGCCTGTGCTCCTCCTGCTTGTTAAGCTGCTCTGTGTGTGAGCCAGACCTGCTCCTGCAGGAATTTGGGATCCTGGGAATGCAGCTTTCCCGGGAGCTCCATCAGCACTCCCTTGGGATATTTGCTCCATGGTACAAAGCCTTGATGGTTCTGTTCTCACAGATCTGGAGTGTGGCTTGTGCTGCTCTCCTGCTCAATGCTGGATGTTTAGTTTGAGCTCTTCTGTAGAAGAAATTACTTGAAAAATTAAAAATAAAGCCATATTTGTGCTCTGAGGCTGTGGAGGGCCCTGGGCAGTGGCAGAGCTGTTGTAACATGTTCTAGTGTGCAGCTAAGCTGGGGTTTTTTTGCTGTTTGGTTGGTGAATTTTTTAAAAAGCCTTTTTTTTTCTAACCAAAGAAAAGTGTGAGGAGAGTTTGGTGTCCACAAAGGGCACACAGGAGGTTCCCTGGGCTGTGTTATGAAGTGTGTAACTAGTGAGTAATGCAGGCTAACAAAATAAAGTGTGAGAAGACAAAAAAAAAAAATCCCTGTTTGTGCCCTGGAATTATTACTAGTCAACTACTTCACTTCTAGAAAAGCTGCACTAATTGTTTTTAGAGCTGTTACCCCAGAGCAGGGGGAGGTCTGGCTGCCACCCAGAGCTTACCTGGGACAACTGCTCCACCAGCACCAACTGGCCTTGAAAGTAAGCAAATCTCTTCCTTTCAAGCCTGATCAAAACCTGTTCAGCTCCCTGAGTCTTATTTCTCAGCTAAATCCACATCACAGCATGAGGGATGTTTTTAAGCTCTAATTATCCCATGAACATCAGCCTTACCTGAGGTGATGCCTCAAGCAGGGTGGAAAAACTTCCTTGCAGGATTATCCATGGGCAGTGAGGTGAATCTTGGACTCTTTCCTCTTCACATATTCCCTGGTGTGACTGGTCCCACCTTCCTGAGAGCAGGAATATTGTGGTGCCATCAGTTGGAGTAGATCTTGGAAGCTTTTCCAACCTTTAACAGGCTGAAGGTACCAGCTGAGCTGGTGCCAAACCCCCCTCTCCTGGAGGGGGGAACACTGATAAAAACACAGGGGGAAGGAAATTTGGGATTCAGGGGCTCTGCAGCAGAAACACACTGAGAGCTGAGACTCATTGAAACGAGGTTTATTGGGTTTTATCCAAGAAATACAAAATGTGACAGTGGTCCCAGGCTGGAGGCGGCGAATCTCGGACGCTCCGTTTGCTCGTACAAAAAGTAGAATCCACGGTGCAAAATAGACAAATTGAGCCAAAACCAAGCTGGATTCTACAGTGGCTTCAGCTCTGCCCTATGGAACAGCTACCAGAGTCCACAAAGCCTGTCCAGGGGTGGTGGAAATAGAGCTGAGGGGCTGGATAAAGCGAATTAACCCGGTTGATTAAAATCATAAGCCTACGATGCTTCTACCACACAGGATTGGTACAAAACGCTACAAAATAGACACAGTGCCTCCAAGTTGAAATGGTTCTGACTGTTCGTTAACACTGAAGTGGTGATAGGGTAACAATGTGTTATTTCTCTCACCCCCTGTCCCCAGGAAATGCACCTGAACCAGAAAAAAAATTGCTATAAATAGGAAATTGCCTTCAAGTCTCTGTTGGCTTTGACTATTTACAGGGATCTGTCCCACACAAAGGTTCAGACCAGTTGCAATATTTAACTGGTGGCCCAGAAACCCCAGTAGTGCTGGTGTAAATATCAGGCAGGGTGATCCTGCTCCTGGGGAAGGGGTTTGGGGCTCTGGGAGGTTGGAAATGGAGAAAAAAAATACAGAATTAGACTAGAAAAAAAATGAGTAAAAGAAACAGATTTGAGGGTTGTTTCAGAGCAGTGTCTGGGCTTGGTCTGTGGAGGGGAAAAAATCCTTGAAAGCCTCAGCACTGCCCTGGTGCTGCTGGAATAAAGGTGTGGGAGCTGGGCAGAGGCAAAGGGAGCTCGGAGCCTCCCTGGCTCCAAACCTTCTCCCTTTCCTTCCTCTCCCAGAGGATCCAGAGGCAGCAGTGGGTGGGAAGAGCCCGTTACGGAGCTGAAATGCCGACGGACACCCAGCAGGGAGGTGCTGGGTGTGAGCCTGGAGCACGGGGGGGGGTCCTGGCTCTGTGTCCTGGCTCTGCCCTCCCTGTTCCAGGTGCTTGTTCTCCCCTCCCTGTTCCAGCCACCGGCTGTTAAACTGCTGGGAATGACCAGGATGGAGGAGCTGAAGTGGGAGTGAAGCCCCTTGGACAGGGCTGGGCAGCAGAGAATCCTTGAATTCCTCCAGTGAGAGAATTCCTCTAGTGAGAGCACGGCTTGGGAATGTCTCACTCCCAAGAGGAAGGGACAGGGCTGTTCCCAGGCCAGGGGTGGCCCTGGAGAGCCATGGTGAGGACATGGGGATGGGCCACCAAAGGGCTTCACTGCAGCCACTGTTCCCATTTCCCTGCAGAAACCATTCCCAACACCCTACAGAACCTATTCCTGATTCCTGCAGAAACCTTTCCTCTTTCCTACAGAAACTGTTCCAAATTCCTTGCAGAAACCATTCCCAATTTCCCTGCAGAAACCATTCCTGTTTCCTACAGAAACCTTTCCTCTTTCCTACAGAAACTGTTCCCAATTCCTTGCAGAAACCATTCCCAGTTTTCCTGCAGAACCCATTCCTGTTTCCTACCGAACCCATTCCTGTTTCCCTGTAGAACCCATTCCTGTTTCCTACAGAAACCATTCCCAATTTCCTGCAGAAACCAAGGCCCCATTCCCTGCCCTGCTCTTGCTCCACAGCCTGGTTGTTGTTGCCCTCAAGTGGCAACAACCTTCATCCCGAGCTGCTTCTCCTCCTTCCCTTCCTTCCCTGGAGCTCCAGGCTCCTCTCCATCCTGCTGTGCCTCCTCTTCCTCCTCAGCCCAATCCCAGCAGATCCAGGTCCCTCTGGACGCTCCCACCACACCTGGGATCCCATGGAAAGGACCCCACCCCTTGGACCAGCACCCTGCTGCCGACACACCCCCTTCCCAAAACAAGCCTCCCCAAGAGCCACATCACGGATCCAGGGATTTGGGAGCAGGGCCAAATCTCCCTCAGCCACTCAACCCTCCTCCCTACCCCAAAATCCCCCCAAAAAGCATCACCCCCTTTTCCTCCAGCACATCAGCTGCTCCCACATCCCAATCCCCTCCAGCTGCTCCAGCCCCGCAGCAGCTGCGGGGCCAAAATCACCAATTCCACCTTTCCAGCCCCGTTTCCCAGCGGGAAGGGCTGGAAACCCAACACCTCACGGCACTAAAAACCCCTGGAGCAAAACCCCTGGGGCCTCCAGTCTCCCATAGAAAAATAAGCCCGATTTCCTTTATATATATATATATGAATGTGCAGGTGTCTCTATATATATATATATATAAACTGGGGGCTGGGGGGCTATAACGTGGTCTCACTGCCCATGTCCCGCGGGGCCTTCTCCGTGTCCGTGTCCTCGTAATCCGACTCCATCTCGATCTTCACCTGGGGCACGGCACAGATCGGGCTCCGGGAGTAGTTAAAGGCAGGAGAGGATGGGCAGGAAATCTTCAGGTGGAGGGTTATACTGGGAATGAGGAGGAGAGATGGGAATCAGCAGCGGGCTGTGGGATCCCCCATCCCAAAATCACCCCGAGACCCTCAGGAAACACTCCGGGTGACGGGCAGGAAATCTTGAGGGGAAGGGGAATATGAGGAGGAGAGAGGGGAGTCAACAGCCAAACCCGTCAGAAGGCTGGATGCATGGAGATTTTGGAGTCAAAGTATTGGATCCATGGAAATTTTGGAGTCAAAATATTGGATGCACAGAAATTCCAAAGTCAAAGTGTTGGATGCTCAGATATTTTGGAGTCAAAGTACTGGATGCATGGATACTGTGGAGTCAAAATGTTGGATGAACAGGAATTTTGGAGTCAAAATGTTGGATGCATGGAAATTTTGGAGTCAGAGTATTGGATACATGGAAATTTTGGAGTCAAAATGTTGATGCACAGAAATTCTGGAGTCAAAGTATTGGATCCGTGGAAATTTTGGAGTCAAAATGTTGGATGCACAGAAATTCCAAAGTCAAAGTGTTGGATGCTCAGATATTTGGGAGTCAAAGTACTGGATGCATGGATACTGTGGAGTCAAAATGTTGGATGAACAGGAATTTTGGAGTCAAAATGTTGGATGCATGGAAATTCTGGAGTCAAAGTATTGGATACATGGAAATTTTGCAGTCAAAACGTTGGGTTGGGGTCAAAATGTTGGATGCACAGATATTGTGGAAGTCAAAATGCTGGATGCACGGAAATTTGGAGTCATAATATTGAAACTTTGGAGGCAAAATATTGGATACACAGATACTTTAGAGTCAAAATGTTGGATTCACAGAAATTTTGGATTCAAAGTATTGAATGCATGGAAATTTTGGAGTCAAATTATTGCATGTGTGGATACCGTGTGTGAAATTATTGGATGCACAGAAATTTTGGAGAAAAAATAGTGGATTCACAGAAATTTTGGAGCCAAAATGTTGGATCCCTTGAAATTTTGGAGGCAAAATCCATCCCAAAACCACACTGGGACCCTCAGGAAAACACTCCACATGGTGCCGCTGCCAATAAATTAATTAAAACTCATGTTTTGCCTTTTGTCTGCAGAGAATAACCCCAAATTTCAGGATTTGGAGACACCCCTATCCTAAAAATCCCTGTGATTGTTGCTCAGCAGTGTTTTTATGGCTCCAAACCCTCTCCCAACATCCTGTTTGGCAACGAAACCGCCCCAAATCCAGAGGGATGGTGTGGAAATAAACCTGGATGTTTGGGAAGTGCTCAAGGGTGGTGCCAACTGGCTGGAGAAGGTGATGCCCAGCCAGGAGCAGTGGTGGGTTATCCCAAAAATGTCCTCCCTGGGGATGGGGGAGAGGGTGGGGGACCCCTTTTGGGGCTGTTTACCTGCGATCCATGTCTGAACCATTCGGGGAGGAATCAGAACGCAAAGCTCCAGGTGGAGGCCCTCTTTCCTGGGGGGACATGGAGGTGAAACATTCCCCAGGTGAGGCAGAATCTCCCCCCCCTCCCAAAAAAAACCAAACCAAAAACCCCCTCGCCCCCAACTCCAAGATACCACCAGATACTCCAAGATACTGCATCTTCTGGGCAGTGGGAGCAGGAGAAAAGCTCCTGGGAAATGCTGATTTTTGGGGGTGATTAGAGGAAGACAAGGCCCTGCAAGCCCTGCCAAGAGCCATGTGAGGGCCCAGTTAGTGAATCAGCCAGTCAAAACTCGCTGGAGTCGTGATGCAACCTGGAACAAACCCTCCCAAAATTTATCCTGCGCGGTTTTGGTCACTCCCATTGGGAAGGTTGAGCCAAACTGAACAAATCTGGGGAATTCCAACACAAGCTCTGCACCCCCTGCTTTGGGGGGCTGCAAACATTCCCAAATGTGTATATATATTTTTTAGAATCCCTGTTGTGGGGGATGAAACCCAGGAGAGTCCTGGCTTTTGTTGAGATTCAAGGAAATCTTAGTGGTCCCCTGGTCTTGGGGTCAGAGATGCTCTTGAAGATCCCACTCTCTTCTCCTTGATTTTAGCCCTGATCCTGGGGAGCAGGAGCGGGAGGGATCCAGGGTGCATCTTCCAGCAGGATTAGTGCCATGGGAAGCTGAGTGGGTGCTGTGGAGGGGGTTAGGAAGCAGCAGGGAAGGCGGGAGAGGCTCCTGAGCCCGTTACTTACGGCTGAGGCAATGGGGGCCCCCGTTTCGGGGCTGTGCTGGGAGGGGCTCCATGGGGATCTTAATGAATGAGGGAGGTGGGAACTGGGGAAAAAATGGGGAAATTCGGTGAAAGCAGTGCTTGGGTGGGCTCTGAGACCACCTGGAGCACCCACAGGCACCCAAAACCTGGAGAGGTGGGTGCAGGAGGAGAAGGATTTGCCTTCATCACCCCAAATCCCCTGGCAGGGTCTGCAGCAGGAGGCTCTGCCCTGAGAAGGTGATGCCTTAAAATACATATTATGTCGATTTCAGTGTAGCTTTTTAGCACTTTTGGAACAGAAACTTTCTAAGCACCTTTTGTACGAGATTCCCAAAATGCTGTTTAATATTTCTGGTCAAGGATCCCAACAGGCAAAAGATTTTTAGTGAGGTAAAGAACATTTTTTTTTCCTGTAGAAAATGTTCTTAGAATAAGACATAACAGGCCCACTGCTTGATATAACCAGGTCCAAACTATTCAGAGGACCCAGAAGCCTTGAAACTGTTCCAAGAAGGACAAAAGATGATGATGAAGAGGAGGATGAGGAGGAAGGAGGGGTCTTTTGGACCTCCAACTCAAATTTGGGAGGTGCGTCGAGGGTGGTACTGTGGGAGGGGTGGTTTTGGAAGTGAGTCTAACAGTATCAGGTTTGAATTATTAACTTGATTAATTAATTAGGCAACAAAATAAAAGCAAGAGGCTTTTGGACCTCTGCATGCATGCTTTGGAAGAAATTAGATTCTTGTGCATCTGACATCATCATCATAAAAGGAATTGCTGCTTCCTGAAGCTCACAAATTGAGTCTTGGGTTTTTTTTTTTTTAAGAGCCAATTTAGGGTGATATATTTGGCCTGGAATCCAGGCACAGAATCCAAACAATCCAAGTTGGTTCACTGAGCTATCACTGGTGCCAAGAGGCTGCTTTTAGTGTTGAACTGGGCTCAAACCAGCAAAACTTCAAACACATCTCCTGCTTTTTGGAGCAGGACTTGGCAGATGAGCTGCTAACTGACCTGCAGTCAATTATTTTATAACTCTTTAGAGTTATAAAATAATGGCTTTTAAGCCCAGTCCAACCTTCACAGGGCAGATTCTTCCACAGACATTCCTGGAGTGTGTGGAGCTCCCATGACCTCTTCATGGTCACTCTCCAGGGGTTCTGTGAGAGATCTGTCCATGATCCATGAGTTCCATCAATCTCTACTTAATGATTGTTTCTTTTTGCCAGCTTTGATAAAATTGTTGTGATATAATTGCTTTGCACTGTACTACTTTATGCTATATTACACCCTACCAGTAGTTTTTAGCTTTCACACTGTATAGTAAATAATTCTGATTAAGGTCTTTCATCTGTTCATTCATCAGAATAAATAATTAATTTTATATAAATATGTCTGATTTGTCTTCACTAAAACCCGTGGGACAGAAGTGGTTCAATCACACTTCTATAATTCCTTAAATTTAAGCAGTTGACATAATCCAAGGCTAAGATTGGATCCAGCCACCCCCAGGCTCCTCTGGGAGAAGGAGTTTGGAATGCAAGGGAGTCCTGGGAGGTTTGGGGGTCTATGGGGGGTGTTGGGGGTCCTTTCTGCACCTCAAGAGGCTTCTCTAATGAACTTTGTCTCAGCTTTCCACTCCCCTCCGATGGGTTGAACAGGTTAACGATGCTTTGCCATCACACAATGGGTTCTGTACCCTCAGCTGTGGGATTTGAGCTCTTCTCTCTTTTTTTGCCATGATTTTCCAGCTTTCAGGGCAGTCTGAGCATTCCCTGGAGCCTCCTGCCAGCCCCTAAATGTCACTGAAACCCCCCCAGTCAGCCTGTTGGATCTCTGCAGTGAAACACTTCCAGGAGTCACAGATCTTCATCCCAAACCCACCAACCTGGAAGTTTCAGTGGGACCTTCCCCTCCCACTGGTCTGGAATGTCCCCACTGTCCACAGGAGCCCCTCACCCACCTCCTCGTCACTGCTGCTGTCTCCTTTATTGCCTTTTTTCTTCTTCTTCTTGTCGTCCTCTTTCTTCTTCTCCTTCTCGGGGATGATGTTGTCGATCCAGGCCAGGTCGTGTTGGGAGAAAACAAAATCCAGCAGCCTCCTGACCAGGATCAGGGCTAAAATCTATGAGGGTAGAGAAATGAGAGTGGAATCCCAGAATCACAGAGTCAACCAGGTTGGAAAAGACCTTTGGGATCATCGAGTCCAACCTGTGACCCAACCCCACCTTGTCCCCCCCACCATGGCACTGATGCCACATCCAGGCTCTGCTTAAACCCCTCCAGGGACGGGGACTCCACCCCCTCCCTGGGCAGCCCATTCCAAGGGCTCATCCCTCTCTCTGGGAAGAACTTCTCCCCCATGGCCAACCTAAACCTGCCCTGGGGCAGCTCCAGGCTGTGCCCTCTTGTCCTACTGCTGGTTCCTGGCAGCAGAGCCTGACCCCCCCCGGCTCCCCCCTCCTGTCAGGGAGCTGCAGAGAGTGAGAAGGTCTCCCCTGAGCCTCCTCCTCTCCAGGCTGAGCCCCCCCAGCTCCCTCAGCTGCTCCTCACAGCACTTGTGCTCCACACCCTTCCCCAGCCTCGTTGCCTTCTCTGCACCTGCTCCAGCCCCTCAACATCCTTCCCAAACTGAGGGCCCAGAGCTGGGCCCAGCACTCCAGGGGTGGCCTCCCCAGTGCCCAGGGCAGGGGCACAATCCCTGCCCTGCTCCTGCTGCCACACTATTCCTGAGCCAGGCCAGGCTCCATTGGCCTCTTGCCCCCCTGGGCCCCCCTGGCTCATGTTCAGCTGCTGTCAGTCAGTCCCCCCAGGTCCCTTTCTGTCCCCCCACTCTGGCCCAGCCCGTGGGGCTGCCGGGGGTTGATGTGGCCCAAGGGCAGGACCCGGCCCTTGGCCTTGGTGAACCTCATCCCCTTGGAATCAGCCCATGGATCCAGCCTGTCCAGGTCCCTCTGCAGAGCCCTCCTGCCCTCCAGCAGATCCACACTCCCCTCTGTGTGATGTCCCCCCATGGGAGGGGTGGCCACGCTGGCCAGACCATAAACACAGGCACATTTTGCCTTTCTCTCCTGGGACCCCCTATCATCCTGTGACCTCTCAGGGGTGGCTGTACAATTTTCTCATTCTAACCTCTTTCTTTACTCCTTCCTTCTTCTCTCAGTCTCTTCCCTTCCTTTCTTTCTTTACCCTTCCCTTAACCTCCTGTGGGTGACAAAACTGATGGGTTGTATTTTACTTCCATTGTGGTTGTCACGTGCTGGGTGCTTTGGTGGGACCTTCTCCTTGGTTGTGTGTTACCCCTATGAACCTTTTCCCAAAATGCCTCTTTCCTCCCTAAATTAAAAGAAGTCTCCTGGGAAATGCTTGTAGCATGTTCTCTCTGCAGGACTTCAAGGTGTAAAGAACCAAAGTTCTTTATACCAAGAACCAAGAGTGAGTTCCCACACACTCTGCAAGAGTTGTGTGGGAACTCTTGGAGTCTTAAATACAAGCAGAACTCCTGGGCAGCTCCTGGTTTGGACCCGGGGCTTTACACCCCCAGCCTGGGGTCACCTGCACATTTGTGATGGAAGATCTGCCGGAGCACCTCTCACCCCGAGACCTGGGGGGTCACCAAAATCCCCTTAAATCCCAAAAATCTCAGTCCAAGCCAGGCTGGAGTTACCATGACGGGGAAGATGATGGCGGCCACGGTGGATTTGAGGATCCAGAGCACGGCCAGGCAGATGATCTGCACCAGGGTGAAGAGGTGGATGCGCCGCAGGGGGACGTGCCGCAGGAACACGTAGTCGGGCTGGTGCTTGGCCGGCATGAGGAAGAGCTTGCACCGATCCCAAAACTGCCAGGGGAGGAAGATCCCTATTAATCCTCACCCCCATCCCAAGAAAACCCTCTTTGAGTCCCCAGATTGGGGATTTGGTTTTTTTTTTTGGGGGTGTTTCTCAGAGGGTTTTGCTTTTGCAAAGTATTGGGTGCACGGAAATTTTGGGGTCAAAATGTGGGACGTGTGGAAATTTTGGGGTCGAAATGTTGGATGCCCAGAAATTTTGGAGTCAGAATACTGGATGCAAGGAAATTTTGGAGGCGAAATATTGGATACGTGGATATTGTAGAGTCAAAAATTTGGATGGACAGAAATTTTGGAGGCAAAATTCTGGATGCATGGAAATTTTGGTGTAAAATATTGGATACGTGGATATTGTCGAGTCAAAAATTTGGACGTGCAGAAATTTTGGAGACGAAATTTTGGATGCACGGAAATTTTGGTGATAAAATATTGGATGCAAAGAAATTTTGGAGTAAAAATATTGGATGCAAGGAAATTTTGGAGGCAAATTTTGGATGCACAGGATTTTGGAATCAAAACACTGGACACGCAGAAAGTTTGGAGTCAAATATTGGGTGTATGGATATTGTGGAGCCAAAATATTGGAAGCATGGAAATTTCGGAATCAAAATGTTGGATGCCCAGAAATTTTGGAGTCAAAATTCTGGATGCACGGAAATTTTGGAGGTAAAATGTTGGATGTGTGGAAATTTTGGAGGCAAATTTTTGAAGCACAGAAATTTTGGTGTAAAAATATCAGATGCAAGGAAATTTTGGAGGTAAAATATTGGATACGTGGATATTGTAGAGTCAAAAATTTGGACGTGCAGAAATTTTGGAGGAGAAATTTTGGATGCACGGAAATTTCGGTGTAAAAATATTGGATGCAAAGAAATTTTGGAGGCAAAATATTGGACGCAAGGAAATTTTGGAGGCAAATTTTGGATGTGCAGAAATTTTGGAGTCAAAGTATTGGACAAACGGAAAGTTAGGAGTCAAAATATTGGATGCATGGATGTTGTGAAGTCAAAATGCTGGAAGCATGGAAATCTTGGAATCAAATATTGGACACACAGAAAGTTTGGAGTCAAATAGTGGGTGAATGGATATTGTGGAGCCAAAATATTGGAGGCATGGAAATTTCGGAATCAAAATGTTGGATGCCCAGAAATTTTGGAGTCAAAATTCTGGATGCACGGAAATTTTGGAGGCAAAATGTTGGATGTGTGGAAATTTTGGAGGCAAATTTTTGAAGCACGGAAATTTTGGTGTAAAAATATCGGATGCAAGGAAATTTTGGAGGTACAATATTGGATACGTGGATATTGTCGAGTCAAAAATTTGGACGCACAGAAATTTTTGAGGCAAAATTTTGGATGCACGGAAATTTCGGTGATAAAATACTGGATGCAAAGAAATTTTGGAGGCAAAATGTTGGATGTATGGAAATTTCAGAGGCAAAATATTGGATACATGGATATTGTGGAGGCAAAATGTTGGATGTATGGAAATTTCAGAGGCAAATTTAGAAGCACAGAAATTTTGGTGTAAAAATATCGGATGCAAGGAAATTTTGGACTCAGAATTTTGGATGCATGGAAATTTTGGAGTCAGAATGTTGGATGCACGGACATTTTGGAATCAAAATGTTGGATGCACAGAAATTTTGGTGTAAAAATATTGGATGCAAAGAAATTTTGGAGGCAAAATATTGGACGCAAGGAAATTCTGGAGGCAAATTTTGGATGTGCAGAAATTTTGGAGTCAAAGTATTGGACAAAAGGAAAGTTAGGAGTCAAAATATTGGATGCATACATATTGTGAAGCAAAATGCTGGAAGCATGGAAATTTTGGAATCAAATATTGGACACACAGAAAGTTTGGAGTCAAATATTGGGTGTATGGATATTGTGGAGCCAAAATATTGGAGGCATGGAAATTTTGGAATCAAAGTGTTGGATGCCCAGAAATTTTGGAGTCAAAATTCTGGATGCTTGGAAATTTTGGAGGCAAAATGTTGGATGTATGGAAATTTCAGAGGCAAATTTTTGAAGCACAGAAATTTTGGTGTAAAAATATTGGATGCAAGGAAATTTTGGACTCAAAATTTTGAATGCACGGAAATTTTGGTGTAAATATATCGGATGCACAGAAATTTTGGACTCAGAATTTTGGATGCATGGAAATTTTGGAGTCAGAATGTTGGATGCACGGACATTTTGGAATCAAAATGTTGGATGCACAGAAATTTGGGATAAAAACATTGGATGCAAAGAAATTTTGGAGGCAAATTTTGGATGTGCAGAAATTTTGGAGTCGAACTATTGGACAAACGGAAAGTTAGGAGTCAAAATATTGGATGCATGGATGTTGTGAAGTCAAAATGCTGGTAGCACGGAAATCTTGGAATCAAAATGTTGGATGCACAGAAATTTTGGAGTCAAAATCGTCCTTTTCCACCCAGTTCATGGTTGTTGAGGAGGAAGAGAAGGAGAAGGAAGAGGAGCAGGATGAGGAGGAGGAGCAGAACTCACCTGGATGCCGTTCAGTGATGCCACCCCCATGTACAGGAAGACACCGTAGAGCACTGGCATGGGAATGTACTGGGAACATGAAAAAAACACGGAACTCAGCCCAGGGAAGGCAGTAGCTCATTCCTAGGGACAAGGACCAGCTCAGGGGGTCACGAGGAGGGGAGAAAACCCAGCTTTTCCTTGGATATCTGAAGGGAGGGAGCTGGGATGTGGCAATGGGAATGTTCTACCTTTGGGCAAAATCCACCTTTTTGCAGGGAGGGAACCGGGATGTGGGAGTGGGAATGTTTTGACTCCAGGACTGGGGCCATGGGGAGGGGGGAAGATCCAGCTTTTTCTGGACATTTGCAGGGATGTGGAAATGTTCTACCTCCAGAATGGGGGGCGACAGGGAGGGGGCAGAATCCAGCTTTTCCTGGACTTCTGTGGGGAGGGAGCTGGCATGGGGGAATGGGAATATTCTACCTTCAGGATGGGGGCCATGGGAAGGGAGAAAAATCCAGCTTTTTCTGGACATTTGCAGGGAGTGGGAATGAAAATGCTTTACCTTTGAGATGGGGGCCATGGGGAAGGGGCAGAATCCAGCTTTTCCTGGACACTTCCAGGGATGTGGGAATGGGAATGTTTTATCTCCAGGGTGGGGCCATGGTAGGGGGCAGAATTCAGCTTTTCCTGGACATTTGCAGGGATGTGGGAATGGGAGTGTTCTACCTCCAGGATGGGGTCTATGGGGAGGGGGAAGAATCCAGTTTTTTATTTAGGGAGGGAGATGGAAACAAGAATGTTTTACCTTCCAGATGGGGGCCTTGGGGAGGGAGCTGGGATGTGGGAACAGGAATGTTTTACCTCCAGGATGGGGGCCATGGGAGGGGGCAGAGTCCTTTTGTTCTTGCAGGGAGGGAACAGAGACGTGGGAACAGGAATGTTTTACCTTCAGGATGGGGGCCAGGAAGACCGAAATCCCCGTGAGCACGAAGACGATGATCCCGGTCACCCTCTGTTCCCTGGAACGGTGGGAGGAGCGGGATGAGCCGGCTGTGGTTGGGTTCCCCCCCACCATCCCCGGCCCGAGGAAGGGGAGGGCCGAGCCTTCCTCACCTGACCCCCAGGAACTGCGGCTGCTCCCCGGGCGCGCTGGTCTCCGTCTCCATCTTCAGGCTGTCGATGTGGGCGATGGAGATCACGGTGGCGGCCACGTACCAGGGCAGCCCCATGAAGGAGCACACGGCCATCAGGATGCCCACCCAGAACAGGTCCAGGTGGTAACCCGCTGCTTTCTGCAACACAGCACACCCAGGGGGTCGGGGGATCTTCCTGTGGTCGCCCCAGAGCCCACCAAGGTGGGGTGTCCCCCCATGTGCACTCCCCCTAAAGGGTCGTGCAGTGCCACCGGGCACCCTGAGTGGCCTTGAGGCACCTACAGCACCCTCATGCACCACATGCTGCTGGGGGCACCTGGCATCACCCCACATCACCCCACATCACCCCACATCAACCTGGGGTACCCCACATGGCCAGGGGACACCTGGCACCACCCCGCATCACCCTGTAGCACCCCACATTGACATGGTTCATCCTGAATCACCCCACATAACCCCATATCACCCTGGGGCACCCCACATGGCCAGGGGGCACCTGGCATCACCCTGCATCACCCTGGAGCACCACACATCGATGTGGGGCACCTGGCATCACACCACATCACCCCACATCACCCTGGAACACCCTACATTGATGTGGGGCACCTGGCATCACCCCACATCACCCTATATCACCCTGGGGCACCCCACATTGATGTGGGGCACCTGGCATCATCCCACATCACCCTATATCACCCTGGGGCACCCCACATTGTTATAGTGCACCCAGCATTGCCATGGTGAACCCCACATCACCCTGGAGCACTCCACATCGACATGGTACATTCTGCATCACCCTACATCACCTCACATCACTCTGGTGCACCCCACATTGCTCTGCATCACCCTGGCACACCCATCATTGTTGTGGTGCACCCCACATCATCCTCATGCACCACACACTGCCATGGGGCACCTGACCTCACCCCACATCACCCTGAAGCACCCTGAGACAGCTGCAGAACACCCTGTAGCATCTTCCTGCACCCCACATCACCCTGATGCACCCACATTGCCATGGACATCCTGCATCCCCCTGCATCCCCCTGAAGCCCCCTGAATTGCTCTCATACACCCCATATAACCTTCATGCACCCCACAGTGCCATGGTGCACCCTGCACCACCCCACATCATCCTGCAGCACCCCACACGCCCCTGAAGCACCCTGCATCTCCCTGCACCACCCATCATTGCTGTGGTGCACCCCACATCCCACTGATGCACCCCCCCACCACAGTGCACCCAGCACCACCCTACATCCCCCTAAAGCACCCTGGTACTGCTGCAGAGCCCCCTGCAGCACCCTGATGCCCACCACATTGCCACAGTGCACCCCTTGGCACACCCCACATCACACTGGTGCACCCCATGTCGTCAAAGGACACCCAGCACTGCCATGGGGCACCCCACATCACCATCGTGCATCCTGAGACAGCTGCAGAGCACCTCGCAGCACCCTCATGCACCCCACATTGCCTTGGTGCACCCAGCACCACTATGGCACACCCCAAATTGCCACAGTGCCCCTTGTGTCACCCCACATCGTCCCAAAGCACCCCACATCACCTTGCAGGACCCCCACATTGCCATGGGGCACCCTGCATCCCCCCCAGTGCACCCTGGTGCACCCATCACTGCTGAAGTGCATCCCACGCTGCACCCCACAGGGCCACAGTGCACCCAGCACTGCCATGCTGCACCCTGCAGCCCACTGAAGCACCCCACACCTCTCTGAAGCCCCTGTGATGCTCTCATACACGCTGCATGACCCTCCTGCACCCCACATCACTCCACATCACCCTGCATCACCCCACATCACCACTCTGCACCCCTCTGTATCCCCCTGCCCTGCTGCCCCCTGTATCACCCCACTGCACCCCATTACCTACAGCATAACATGCCTTTAGCCCCCCAGAGGGTTTGTCACCTCAAAATTGCAGCTTACCAAGGAAAGGGGGATTCCCTGCCCTGCAGGATGTGCTGAGCCAGGGCAAACCCCACAGAATCCCAGAATATGCTGAGCTGGGAGGGACCCCCAAGGACCATCAGTCCAACCCTCAGCCCTGCACAGGCCCAGCCCCAAGAGTCACCTCCTGTGCCCCAGAGGATCATCCAAACCCTCCTGGAGCTCTGGCAGCCTTGGGGCTGTGCCCACTGCCCTGGGGAGCCTGGGCAGTGCCCAACTACCCTCTGGGGGAAGAACCTTTCCCTGGGATCCAACCTGAGCCTGCCCTGACCCAGCTCCAGCCATTCCCTGGCTGCTGTCCCTGGTCCCCCCAGAGCAGAGCTCAGTCCCTGCCCCTCCTCTGCCCCTGCCCACAGAGTTGGAACTGCAGTGAGGTCTCCCCTCAGTCCCCTCTTCTCCAGTTGAACACACCAAGTGCCCTCAGTGTCCTCACGTGGCTTCCAATCAAGGTCCTTTCCCATCATCGCTCCCCTGACCTGCAGCAGCCCCCCAAAGCCCCCAAAATCGAGTGCTCAGGGGGGGCCCAGGCCCAGGTCCCGGCTCACCCGCAGCTTGTGCTCCTTCCTGTTGACGATGACGGCCGTGATCTGCTGGTCCATGAAGATGAGGATGGTGACCAGGAGGGCAGGGAGGGCACTGGCCAGGTAAACCCACCAGGGGTTCTTCCCAAAGGGGAAAACGAACCACCCTCGGTCCACACGGGTGGGCTGGGAGAGAACAGAGGGGGTTTGGACCAGATGGGGACAAACCAGAGTGGGACAAACCACTGACATTTTGGGAAGCCCCACATCACCCCACCACCCATCCCAGATCCATCCCTGAATCCACCTTTGCACCCAAACCGTCCCCAGCATCCCCATCAACACCAAATTCTGCCCCTGGGACTCCCCACATCACCCACACCAAAACCCTGGATGGGGGAAGAGAAATTGGGGAAGAGAAATTCTTCTGGAATGAGGTTTCCTTGCTTGTTTTTTTTTTACCTTAAAATCAGTAGGCACTTGGAGCTTTGGGGTGTTGAGTCCAAAAAGCACATCCAGCCCCACAAACATTAGTATGGACATAAAGATAGAGAAATCACTAATGAGTTTACGGAGCTGCCGGGAGGGAGAGAGAGAGAAAAGGGAGGAAAAACAACAAGAAAGGGGAGGAAAGAAAGCCACAGAATTAGAATATTCCTTAGAAAAGACAAAGTAGCTTTTAAGAAGATGCCAGAACACTGCAGGAGATGTGTTTTTCCCTAAAAATTAGTGAGGAGCTGGAAAGAGAGAGTGGAAGAGGTGAGGGGTCTCCCCATTTTGGCCAAACCTTGATGATATTGGGAATGTGGAGTTTGGGGGTGTCCAGTCCAAAACAGGCATCCACTCCACAGAAAATCAGGATGGAGAAGACATTGGAAAAATCAGCAATGAAAGCCCTGACCTGGAGGCGAGACAGGGAAATGGGGGTGGAAAGGGTAATTAATGGGATGGAGAGGAAAATGAATGGGAAGGAGGAGTTTGCTCCTGCTTTGGTGTCTTTCCCTGGGGTTTTCCAACTCCACTCATGCAGGGATAACCCACAAAACTCCAGGTTTTCCTCCCCTTTCATCACAAGGGTTATTCAGCATGTGAGAGCCAGATTATAGAATCGTGGAATCATGGAATGGTTTAGATTGGATGGGATATTAAAGATCATCCAGTCCCACCCCCTGCCGTGGGCATGGACAACTTCCATAGCCCAGGTTGCTCCAAGCCCCGTCCAACCTGGGCTTGGACACTTCCAGGGATGGGGCAGCCACAGCTTCTCTGGGAATTCCATCCCAGCCCCTCATCACCCTCACAGGGGGGAATTCCTTCCCAATATCCCATCGTTTGGGAGTGCACCTGCACTCTCAGCTTGGTGACAACCCCTTCATTTGTGTCACTGATGAAGTTCTGAAATCATTCTGGTCCCACACGGACACCACTGGTCACTGGTATCCATGGGGACTCTGAGCTGTTGACCACTTCCCTCTGGATGTGACCATCCAACCCATTCCTTATCCTTTATCTTTTAATCTAAAACACCATTAAAATCTGCCTCCAACGGGAAGGATATTCTGGGGCACTCTTTTGAAGGCTTTACAGAAGTCCATATAAAACTGGCTAAAAGCTCCAGGAGATTCCAATTCCTTCCAACACCTCTAAAAACATGGATTTATTTTCCCAGAGTTCCTCGCATCCAACAAAAAGGCCGACAGCTTCCATTTTATCTCTTTTTTTGGAAAAGTGGATGAAAAAAACCCCGGTGCTTTCCTTACCTTGGTGGGGAAATAACGACTGAACTTGAACTTCTTCAGGGTCAAGGTCATGGAGTAGGTCCCGAAGAAGAGGATGAAGGACATGAGGGCCAAGTCGGGCACGAATTTGCAGGATTTTCCCACTAAGCTGCCGCCGTATTTGAGACATTCCTTCTTGCTGAGCTGAGTCCAGTCCAGAGCTGTGAGGTTAATAGCATTGGACTGGGGAGAAAGCCCAAAAAGGCAAAATTAACATCTGATGGAACTGCAGCGTGTGGAGATAGGGGGAATTCCCCACCAAATGGAGCAAAATTAGTACTTTTAGCAACTTCAGCTTGCAAGGAAAGGGGGATTTCGTGGCCAAACGCCTAAAATTAGTATTTTAAGGAATCCCAGTGTGCAAGGAAAGGGGCATTTCATTGTAAAAAAGGCAAAATTAGCATTTTTAGCAGTTGCAGAATGGAAGGAGAGGGGTAATTTGTGGCCAGACCCCCAAAATTAGTCCTTTAAGTGATTGAAGTGTGCAAGAAAAGGGGGATTTCCTGGTCAAACCCCCAAAATTAGGAATTTAAGTAATCCCAGCATGCAAGGAAAGGGGCATTTCCCAGGGCTGCTGCCACTGGGAGCCCCAAAACCACCGGAAAACCCCAGAGCTGATACAAATTTGGGCAAAAAAAAGTGAGGATTTGGTGCCGCTGAACCCAAATCAACAGAAATCTGAGTTTCCCTCGCTCCAAGCTGGCACAACTCACTCCCTGCGTGCCAAAGTGCCTCAGATCCACCCTCCCTCGTCCCAAAATTCCCGGTGGGATGAGCAAACCCGCTTACCAGAGAAACGTTAGTGGTGTTCGGTGCCACTGGAGCTGAAGCATCGAACAAGGTCGCGTTGGCTGCGGGAAAGGAGTTTGTTATTGAGGTTTTTGGCTAAAATCGAGGCTTTTTTTTTGGCATTCAAACCAGCCGGGATCCGGGAAGCAAAGTGGGGTGGAGGACGTCCTCGCAGGGATCGGCATCCCGAGGGCGGAGCGCGATTTGGGGAGAACCCCCCCCCCAATTTCTAACCCCGCAGCGACTTCTCCCTGATTAATCCCACGCGGCGCTGGAGGACGCGGCTTCTCCCGCGGCGGCTTCTCCCTCCAGGGCTGGCGAGGGCCGGGGTATTTTTGGGAGCTTCCCAGCTCCTAAAACTTCTAAGAGCTTCCCAGGGAAGCCGCCAGCAGAGGGGTGTGGAGCATCCCGACACCCGCGGCTTAAAACTGCGGGGGTAAAGACTGAAAAAGCAGCCTGCTATTTTTGGAGAGGTGGCACCCAATCGATCCCAATTCGCCTCTTTAAATTTGTTTTAGTAGTTTGAAAAAAATATTTTAGGGGTGTTTTGATGTCTCTCACTGCAAAAATCCATCTTTTCCAGCCCCCGGCGCCTTCTCTTCCAGGACTAAAAGCGGCTCCGGGATCTTCGGGGGGTCGCAGCTCCGCGGCTTCAGGAGCGCCCACGTTGTTTCTGGGTGCCCCAAAGAGGGGTCCGGGGCTGCTCTGCCCTCCCCTCTTCCCTCCGGTCCATCCTCTTCCTGTGCCAAGCGGGAATTTCGGCTGCCCCGGACCTGCCGCTCCATCCCCGGCGCCGAGGATTAATGAAGGAGAAGTGATTGCTGGGTTAGAAGCAGAGACCCGGGGGCTGCCAAAACCAGGCTCTGGCAAACCCAGCACTAAAAACATCATTATTATTAATATGATTTTTCCCTCCAGATCCTTTTATTTTTCCAGAAATCGGCCTTATTTGTGCTTTTTACAACTTAAAGGGCAGAACAGCACTGGTGGTATTTAAGAGAGGACCCTCAAGGGCTCTACACAAACCCTTTTAGCAGAGAGAGAAAAGTAAAATACATGGAAAAAAAATAACAACAAAACCCTCACGGGGGAAGAGTATCAAATATTAAAATAGTTTTAATATTTAGAAGGTGATACTCACTTGAGATTGAAATCAGCCCAAATTGATGTGTGCAGCAGAGACAAATATGGGACAAATCAGTTATAATGATCAAAAATCAGAGCTAATTAAAAAAAAAAAGGATGATTAAAAAAAAAAAGGATGGAGGGGGGAATAATAAACAGAATTTCTCATTATCTAGAGGAGTGGAAAATCCAATGTGGAAAATCACTGCTTTGGGCAGCGAGGGCGAGGAATGGGTTGCAAAGAGGTTGGAGGTTTTTGGGGTGCAAATGCCTCTTGGTTGCTCGGGATTTTCTCGGGATGAGGGCTTGGAAAAGGGGGAAACCTCCCTGGAGGCTGAAGGCTTTGCCTTCCTCCTGCCTTAGGCCGAGGCAGCGGGTGCTGCCGGGCAGATTCCGGCACACACGGGTGGATGGTCACGGATCCCATCGGGAATTTCAGCTCCTGGAAATTTCGTTGAGCCTTCGCCCTTCCCACAGGTCAGGTTTGGGGGGTTCATTTGGAAGAAACTGTGTTGGCTCCGGGTGCTCCTCCAGGCTTTCAAATCCCAAGGGACGGCGTCACTCGGCAGGTGGTGGATGAGCAGAAATTGAGTAAAAATACAGAATTAAACCAAACACACGTTATTGCCATCATGGAGGTCAAATGTCTCCTTGGAATGGTATTGGGAGCATGTTGGGTGGAAAGTCTTGGATGCTTTAATTTCTGGGAAGAGCTTCCCCATCACCTTCATTCCTCACCAGTCTTCTCTGTTATTATTTAGACTTTCTAAATCAATTCAGTTCCTCTGAGAGCAGGAGGTCACTGCCCAAAATCTCCACTCCCTTCCAGGTGCTTCCTTCAGGAGCATCCGAGCGGCACAATTTGGATTATGGATCATCCAGGATGTCTATCCAAGAGCAAAACCAGGGGAGCCATTGAAAGACCATCTGCTCAGAGCCCAATGGCCTCTCCTTTTTGAAAAGGAGCAAAAAAACAGGAGAAAACTCAGTCCATTGGGGTTTGCACACCCAACTGGGACATCCCGGGGTGTCCCAGACACTGGAGAGGACAAAACTACTCCAGGTGTTTTCTGGAGAATAAGTTTCCATCAGCGGCAGGTTGGAATGAATGATCTAAAATGTCTTTTTGTTTCCGTATTTCCTTCTTATCCATCCAGGTCTGGCTGCTCCAGGCTGAGATCCTGACTCTTCAGCACCATTCACTCAGTCCCAGAAAGCACCGAAATGTCCATCCATGGGGGACAAGGCTCTTCTTCCATCTTCAAAGTCACCCTCAGAGGAGGATGAGGATGAGGTGTCTCCACTGAACACCATTCACTGTGTCCCAGAAAGCACCAACATGTTGATCCCTGGGGGACAAGGCGCATCTTCCATCTTCAAAATCACCCTCAGAGGAGGATGACGATGAGTCTCTCCCCTTGGCACCATTTGCTGTGTCCCAGAAGGCACCAACATGTTCATCCATGAGGGATAAGGCTCTTCTTCCACCTTCGGAATCCCCCTCAGAGGAGGAGGGTGAGGACAATGTCTCTCCACCACACGCTGACGAGGTTGTTGCCTCTTCCCACGTCCTTGGCCAATGATCCGGTGGGATTTATGCACGACAGGACCCTCCCACCCCGTTCCTGTTCCCTGGCCAGCCCCGAGGAGGAGGTGTACTCACCTGGGTCGGGAGCAATGCACTCGCACTTGTACATGGTCACGTAGTCGGGCTTGAAGTCGGAGTTGATGGGGTAGTACTTGAAGGCCCCAATCATCTTCTTGATGGCATCGTAGATGAAGATGAAGCTGATGAGGGTGGAGAAGCCCTCCTCTGTGAAGCGTGTGATGTACTTTATAATGAAGCTGGCATCGGTGGCCACCAGGATAAGGCACTGTAGGGCCGAGTGCAGCCCAATCCAGAGGCGGAATTCCATGTAGTCGATGCCGTTGCCTCTGAAAATTGGGATAAGGAAAGAGCAACACCATGAGACCACGCCGTGGGCTGGAGGACATCTCCCATCCTGGCATGGATGGTGTGAGAGACTGAAATGTTGTTTAATGCCTTAATCATTGCCAAAATCATGGCAAGACTTTTCGTCAAACTGCAAGGAAGCAACTGTCTGTCTGGGACCACCAAAGCAACCCCCCCTCCCAAACATGCCTCCTGACCAGAATTTGGAGTGTGAGACTTGAGATGAGACTGTTCTCCAATTATCTCAGGTCTAAGGAGAGGTAAACAGGGCTCAGGGAAGAAGAATGTGTCCACAAAGAAAGCTGAACTCAGCATGAGGATCAGCCCTAGCTGGGTTCAGTGGGTGGAGGAGAAGGGTTTTGGGTGTGTGACGGTGAAATCTCTCCACACAAAACAGCACTGCTGAGGGGTAACCCCCTCTCCTGCTCCAGGAAGACCACGTGCACACGGGACATTCATGTGAAAGGCAGCTGAGAAGGGTCATAAACCATAAAAGACCCCCAAAGCGCCCCCCAGACTCATTTCTGAGGCCTCCCACCACCAGGGGACTGCAGGAGATCCAAGTGAGGCAACAAATCCAGAGACTGTTGCAAGAGTCTGTAAAGCTTCCCCCCTCCAGGGGAGGTGCCCGGGATCTCCTGAACGTAAATTAATCCACCGGGCTTTGTGCCTCGTGGGACCTTCGCCACTGAGAAGACCAGAGGAAGAGGACCGTGGGACACCGTCAAGTTCCACAGAGTGGTGACACATTTTCTATTTGTCATAGGTTTGAAAAGAGATGTTGGAATTTCTTCCCTCCCCCAGCTGTTTCTTCTGGGATGGGGGAGTCAGGGAGGGGGTGGTGGGGGACGAGCAGAGCCCACGCACGGGGCAGCGGGACCAGGGATGGGGGGGTGTCTTCTGCAAGAGTGGCTGGGGGGACACGGCTGGGGGATTTTTGATTCGGAGGTTTTTGGGTTTTGTTGGCCAAGCGGATAGAGCAGGGGAGGGGGACCCGGTTTCAGCGGCCTCCTTTTCTTTTCCTGAGAGGAAATATTTTTTCCCCACGGGACAGCTCGTGGAGAATCACAGAATCACAGAATCAGCTGGGTTGGAAGGGACCTCTGAGATCATCAAGTCCAACCCTTGATCCAACCCCGCCGTGGTTCCCAGCCCATGGCACTGATGCCACATCCAGTCTCACCTTAAAAACCTCCAGGGATGGAGAATCCACCCCTTCCCTGGGCAGCCCATTCCAATGGCTGAGCACCCTCTCTGCAAAGAAATTCTTCCTCATCTCCAACCTAACCCTGCCCTGGCACAGCTGAAGCCCGAGCCCTCTTGTCTTGCTGATGGTTGCCTGGGAAAAGAGAGCAACCCCCAGCTGGCTCCCCCCTCCTGTCAGGGAGTTGCAGAGAGTGAGGAGGTCTCCCCTGAGCCTCCTCTTCTCCAGGCTGAACAGCCCCAGCTCCCTCAGCCTCTCCTCACAGCACTTGTGCTCCAGTCCCTTCCCCAGCCTTGTTGCTCTTCTCTGGACCTGCTCCAGCCCCTCAATGTCCTTCCTGAGCTGAGGGCCCAGAACTGGACACAGCACTCAAGGTGAGAACAACTGAGAGAGAGACCAACCCATCTCAGAGTGAGGTGTTCTGCCTTCGCACTGCCTGGGGGAAAAAGGACTCTTTCATTGCTGGTTATGGGCACAGGGGGCTGTGAGCAGCTGTTGAACTACCAGGAGAGTTTCCCCTCCTTCCCCCCAGCCCTGGGTTGCCACGGGTTTCTCCCCCCTACCTGGGGAATTGGGACTTTGTTTTTCTGTTCTGAAAGTTTTTGATTACACCATTTGTTGTTCATTCAGATTTTTGTTAATAAAAGACCGTTCTTTTTCCTTTTCCACACTTCCATCTGAAGTTTCTTAATTTCTAAGTTGCAATCTTGTTAAACTAAGACGCTACTTAATCTCTCTCTGTCTCTCTTTCTTCCCCTCCTTTTCCCCATTTCATTGTATCCGTCTCTGCCTCACTTTTTACTGTTCAGTAAAATCTGTCCTATTGACTTGGGCACATGGTCTCATTTGCACCTTACTTTGAACAGAGGCCCCTCTCCAATAATTTTAATAACTGGATCAATAACACCCAGTTGCCCCTGGGATCACCCAGCACCTACTTGCTGAAGTCGAAGAGCAGCTTCTCGAAGATGAGGATGGGGCCAGTGCTGCTGAGGATGATGAGGGGCTGCCCAGCGAAGAGGCAGAACATGGAGCCTGCCATGGCCGTCCCCAGGAAGCTCTCCATGACACCCTGGGGGTGGAGAAGACCTGGGGTTATGGTGGTGCTGCACCAGTTACATCCCCACGGACACCCCACATGGAGATGGGAATGAAGGACCTTGGCTTGGACATGCGTGGGATGGTTGGGACCATTGTCCCATTGGTTGTCCCACTGAGGTGGATTTTCCCATCCTGAAAGTGTTTCAGGACTGCCAGTCCCACTTGGGGATGAATTTCCAGCCCTGGCATTTGTGCCCTTGGCATGGCACAAGGAGGGGGAAACCCTACCCATCCCATCCCATCCCATCCCATCCCATCCCATCCCATCCCATCCCATCCCATCCCATCCCATCCCATCCCATCCCATCCCATCCCAAAAGTGTTTCAGGACTGCCAGTCCCACTTGGGGATGAATTTCCAATCCTGGCATTAAAGCTTGGCAAGGCACAAGGAGGGGAAACCCCAACCCACTCCAGATTTCTGTTCCCAAGCCAAAGTGACCCCCTTTCCTTGGATTTGACCTGGTAGTTGTCCGTGGCATCCCCCAGCAGGCCCCCGAAGGTGATGGCATTGGTGATGCAGCCCAGGTAGATGAACAGGATGGCAGAGATGGACTGGATATGAAAACCTTCGTAGAAGTCGCTTGGGAACCAGGGGAGCTTCCTCTTGATATCCAAATAAAGGCCACCACAAAACCTGGGGAGACACCACCAAGCACCAGCTGCACGTGACTTCCACCAAAACTGAGCCATAGAACCACGGAATGGGTGGGGCTGGAAGGAACCTAAAGACCATTTAGCTCCATGGTATGGGCAGGGACACCTCCCACTAGACCAGGTTGCTCCAAGCCCCGTCCAGCCTGGTCTGGGACACTCCTGGAGAAGGGGCAGCCACAGCTTCTCTGGGTAGTTGTGAGATATAAATATATATATGCGTATATTAATATATATTTTTATTAATTTATAAATATATATTCTATAATGTATTATATTTATTTATGAATATATTTATTTTTATATATTTTATATATATATAAATTTATATATTCACCCCTCTGTGCCCAAAAGGATTTCCCTCCCCCTGTGACCCCAAAGGATTTCACCCTTATGTGCTCAAAAGTGTTTCACCCATCTCTTCTCCAAAAGGATTTCACCCCTCCATGCCTCAAAAGGATTTCACCCCTTTGTGCCCCCAAAGGATTTCACCTCTCCATGCCCCAAAAGGACTTCACCCCTCTGTGCCCAAAAGGATTTCACCTCTCCATGCCCCAGGAGACCACGGGATGATCCAGCAGGAGATGCTGGTGGGTACCGGCACCTCCAGGAGGTTTTTGGGTGCTGAGTTCTTGCTCACCTGCCTGTCCACGCAAGCTCTTCCCCGATTTCATGAACTTCAGGCATCTCCCCGTCCTCGCTGCCTCCTCCTCCTCCTCCCCCAGCCCCGGCCCCTCCGGCCGTGCCGTTCATCTGCCCCACCTCGTTCAGGGAGAAAACCGATTTCCTGCGGGACAGAGACACTGTATTGGCACCCAAGGCCATGGTGTAGCCCTGCCTGCACCAGAGCTTGGGTTTGGGGTGAGTTTGGGAAGATCAAGAGCTGGATTTGCTCAACGCTGGTGGTTAATGAAGATTTTCATAGAATTATGGAATGGTTTGGTTGGAAGGGACCTTAAAGGGACCTTGTTCCACCCCCTGCCATGGGCAGGAACACCTCCCACTGGGAGCTGTCCTTGTGAAGTGGAAACAGCTCTGGGGGTAAAAATTGCTGAAAATCAGCATTTCTGGAACATTTGCAGAGGTTATTTCTGGGAATGAAGGCAAGCCAAGGTGACACCCTCCAGCATCTCCACAGCAGGAGATACAGGGGTGGTCCAGTGCCACACCTCCCACCCACCTCTTCTCAGCCGAGGGCACTTTTTTGGGTGGCTCAATCCTGATGTTGGGGTCCCACTCTCCGGGTGGCAGGACGATGACTTCATCCAGGAACTCATCTATGCCAGCAATCAGGTCTTCTCTGTCCCGGGCTTTGTAGGCAACGTCACTGAAGAGCTGGGGGTGGGCACAGGAGGGGTGTCAGCCTGGGAGGGGTATCCAGTACCCACACGTCTCACATCACCATGGGATTTCAAAGCTCATTTTTTTGGGGGTGATGGGATGAAAATTGCTTTTTTTTCTGGGTTCTGAGCAAGGGGGTCCCCAAGGAGGGTTGAGTGTGGCATCTACTCACATCATCCACCATGAGAGTCGCGATGGCTCTGCCGATCTCGTTGTAGGATTTGGCTTTTCCCGCGGGGCCGAGGAGGATAAAGAGGAATCTGGGAAGGGGAAGGTGCTGTGTTGGCAACCTTGGGCCACCGTCACCCATGTCATGAGGCCACTCAGTGCTTTGGATGCCAAGGAATTCCACTCACCTGGTGGGCACGGGCACCTCTGTCACCCCTCCCAGCATCGTCGCCTGGAGGAGCCGCACGAAAGCCACAAAGGGCTTCTCCAGGAACTCCACTTCTCCCACCAGAACATTGGAGGCCTCTGCATCCTTGGGGATCTTCTTGATGAACTTGTTCTTCAGCTGATGGAGAGACGAAGGTGGGTTGCCAAAAATTTGGAGTTTCCCGCTCTTTTCCACACCCCCCTGGACTACAAAAGCTCAAACCTCTTTCATCTGGTGGTCCCAGGACTCCCAGAGGTGGGGATTCCAGAGCCACACCCAAGAATAAGCCAGGAAAAATTCATAAAGCTGGATTTCTTCATTACTCAGAAACATCATTAAGCCAAGATAAACTCCAAACCACACCCTCAGGGCTCTGCAGGACAACGAGTTTGGAAAAGGGGCTTTGCTGCTCTGGGGTCTGTGCATGGAAAACTTCATGAAATCCCCCTGTGGAACATCTGAGCCAAAAACCCAGGGGTCCTGGAGCAAGCCAAAATGCATTTTTGCAGTCTGTTTTCAGCCCTGCAGCCCCAGGGTCCCCCAAAATCCTGCACAACACAGAAACACCCCTCGGTGCCCTGTGGCACTGAGGTTTTTGTGGCTCATTCCTCCCCAACCTCATCCTGGGAGCAGGAACAAATAATGGAAGTAGGAAGCCTCATTCATGGATTTATTCCCCGGGTCTCTTCTCCCCTGCAGCTCTTTCATTATGAGTCTAAAAGGGTTCAATACCAACCCAGGCAGGGTGTTATTCTAATCTATATGGCAGCATGAGGGGAGGCATGTGAGCTGGGCAGGAGCTCTCCCCTTCCTAATCTTTTAAATCCAAATGGAAAAAAAAAATCATAATAATAAAGCAACTCCTCCACTGCAGCTTGGAATAAGAGCAGGAGTTAACACTGACCACTAAGCTTCATGTAACACTTAAAAAGTCCCTTTGTAGTGGGTCTAATAGGGCGATTAAACCTAAATGCTTTGCATATTTTGGGATTAACCCTCCAAATCCCATCGCTGGAGGTGATTTTTGGGGTTCCTCGGTGGGCAGCTGGATTGATTCATTTTGGAATGTGCCCTGGAAACCTTCTGCTGCCCTGATGTCATGGCATCCCTGTCCTGTGGCTCCCAGCAACACATGGATTTCCAGCCTTGGCTAAATTGCATCACCCCAGGTAAGGCCAGCAAGGACATCCCTGGGGAAAAGCAAGTTGTTATCCCATATCATCCCCTAAAAACCCACATTGCCAGGAATTTTCCCTTTGGTTTTATGCTGAAATCATGCACAGATAGAAACAAAACAAAGCCCATATAATGAATCAGCTGTTCCCAGATAAAGAGCCTGGGATGGGGACAGGACATCCAGGAAAAGAATGGCACAAAATCTTACTGATCCTACATTGCCAAGCAGGGATCTACCTGCAAACTGCCTGAGCAGCTGGATCTCCTTCCCAGCTCCCTCATGGAAAAGCCCTTGATGTCCTCTCAGCTGAGCTTTGCATTAAGGAACCAAATAGAGGGAAAAACGGAGCCCAGCCCTATTTCCAGACCCTTCTCTCCAGAGCTGAATCCATGTTTGCACGGGATGTGCTTGGATGGGATTTACCCCCTGCAACCTGCCCTTAAACCCAAGTGCTTGGATGGGATTTATCCTCTGCAGTCTGCCCTTACCAAGCAAAGGCTGTTTAGGGATCCCTTCACTCTTCCAAGCACCTTTCCTACCTAAAGATTCTAAGGAATTTTTTTCTCCACCCCAAGGATTTCGAGCTCCTTTGGTGTCCTCGCATATCCCTAATTCCTTGTTGAACTTGCAAGCACAGGTGTGATTTCTGGCACAGCTTCCCCACAAGTTCACAGGGATCAATACAGGCATTGAATTCTCTAATTAGGAACTTGAGTGGATATCGAGCAGGCAAGGCCACACAAGGCTCCCATGGACCTTCCTTAGGTTGGGATGGAACAGTCCCATCATGGGGTTGGATGGCTGGATGGAAACAACCCCATCACAGGAATGGGGCTGGATGGTTGGATGGAAAGAACCCCATGGGATTGGATGGGAACAGTTCCATGGGGTTGGATGGCTGGATGGGAACAATCACATCACGGGGATGAGGTTGGATGGTTGGATGAGAACAACCCCATCATGGGGTTGGATGGTTGAATGGGAACAATCTCATGGGGTTGGATGGTTGGATGGGAACAAGCCCATGGTGGAGATAGGGT